>NC_056739.1:854842195-855042195 GCF_019279795.1 Protopterus annectens | reverse complement strand
GAGAAATAAGCTAATGTAACACATGCTATGATACAGAAGCATATGCACTGTAGCATGCATATACAGTATAGCAGAAGCTTGAAATTCTGGTCTCCGCCAAGCATAGGCACTGATGTGTGACCTACCCCACAAAACACCACAATGGCACAGCAATATCTCTGATAAAAACAGTTCAGACAGTAAACTTAGTATAAGTCAACACGTGCAGAGCTATAATCCAGGCACAGTCTTAAGTTACTCTGACTTGGAGATACTTAGAGTAGTGGGTGGCCTCTGTAAGGATGTGGCACTGGAGTGTCAACATCTTCAGGAAGCATTGACGTCTGGAGATAATTCTGTGATACTCCTCTGGAGGACTTAGGTAACACATGCTGCCAAGTCCACTTCTGTGTGGAGGATAGAGTGCACCAGGATTGGTGCCATATCATGGAGTGCTGGCTGGATCCATGACTGTACTTAGGGTTGGTATATATAAAGACCATCGCATGGAGTATAGTTTGCACCTGAATGGTATAGTAATCAATCCCCCTCCCCACATTGGGGGCAAGACCAGTGATTCATCGGGGTGGAAAACATTATAAGCAATCCACCTTCAGGTTAGCTCCATTAGAGCTACGACATCATTGTCCCAGGAGACTGTAGGTCACATCTGGTCATTGCCTTGATAGCAAAGCTTATGCATGTAGCAACTCTCCCAACTGGTTCACAGAGGAACTTGTACATGACACTGATGCCACCCTTCGCTGTGATCCTTGTCACCTTCTCCATTGAGTGTTAACCACCTCCCTCAAAAACTCCCTGCTTGTTTAGTCATCCATGTGTCTCTAAGCAGCTGTGCAATTGACTGCTGTGACAAGCACCACCCTCCAGCCTGTGTGATTTAAATGCAGATCTGTGATGCAGAATAAGAGTCAGCTATGTACTGCCTTGCACTGCACAGCATAGCCTTTACTTCACATTGTATCATTTTGTTCAGTGTGACACCACTGCTGCTTTGCACATGTCAGGGCCCATAGAGGTAGACTAGATGTTTCTGCTTTGTTTGTGCTGCCATATACACAATGTTTTGTGGGGGGATGTTGCAGTTGCTGGATGGTGTCTGTTGGCATTATTGTCTTATCGTCTGATTTGGTGTTGCTGTGGAGACTACACCACTGCCTGCTGTTAAGGGTGTGGAGGTGTCAGGGACTAATACTTGGACTTCCTGCCTTCTCATAATTATGTTATGTAGCATGCTGCAAAGAGTTTGCAGATTGTTCCAGGCTTGTACTGCAGTGTCCACCAGATGTGCCTAGTCAGAACCGGACTTTCAGTAGGCCAAACACCCACTGTGTTATGCTCTTGCTTTGTTCATTGGTAGTGGTGTTTTGGGCATACATCTTGGGTTCTGTACAGGTGTTAGCAGCCAAGGCAATTCCTGTATCTCCTGTAACACATTAGAGACACATAGGGGGTGTCACATGTACAACTAATACCTGTGGCTGTAACAATGATCCTGCATTTACCTAACAGATATTTCTTTGGAAGACCCCCATTGAGGAAGTGCTAGCATAGCTGTTACATGTGGAAGTCATGGCACTGCCTGGGTGCTGTGCGAACACATTGGTTATGAACCCCTGAGCATTGCAAAGTGCTTGGCAGTTGAAGGTAGCCCTTCCTGTTTATTATGTAGCATTAACATTAGACTGGGGCTTGTATTGCCATGTCTGTTGTCTGTGGCTCCTAGCACTTCTGAGAGATGTGCAGTCTCATAGAACATATGCCTGTTAATGATTCTCTTCTGTGTTGTATTAGGGAAACATTTGCTTATTTTCTGTCAGCAGTTTATTGTGGAATGTTATAAGTATTCTACAGGCCAGTACATGTGATGCACTCAGCGAGTCCCTTGTTTTTGGAAGGTGGCCCTACTGAAAATGGCAAAAGCTACAAATACTGTGGTATTCACTGGTATGGGAAGGTCATGTTTTTCTCCAGGTCTAGACTATGGACCATACAGGGTAGCCAGTGCCTGAAAAATGTTTTGGTCCACATGAAGACCATTCTGGAGCTGCTGGTCCTAAATCATTACATCTGAGTGACGCATACTGTTGCATCTCCAGTTAACTCCTACTGATGCCTATCGGCATCAAATATTGCTTGTTCATATTTGCATCAGTAATTCCAAAACCATGCTATGTATGGGGTTTTAAAACATTTCATCTTAAAGGTTACACAATGACAAACTCAACTGCATTAATCTCCACAGACGAGGGAAAGCTAGATAGTGAGCAGTTTCCAGGGTTGCCGAGACCTAGTAATATGGAGTATTTTCGTAAAACATTTTGGGACTCCACAGGGCCGAAAAATAGTACCAAGAAACGTTCTTGGCATGGACAGGATATCAACAGGTACCAGGGATGTGGCCCCTATACCAAATGTTGCAAGTGGACATATTAATAAGGTAGTTTGAACTGTATCTGTAGATTATATTTATGTTGTTAATTTGTAGGTTATTTTTTTGACGATGAGATGTCAATATTAAAAAGGGGTTTGAAATTCATCCCCACAGTTTTACCCAGGCTTTGAGTTAAAGGGGGATTTGTTCAGATTGGTGCATAAGATGCATATTTTAGAATATTTTAATGCTACCAATGATGTTGAATACAAATTATGTACTAATGAAACAATGTCTTCAAGTGATGGTAGTTATTACTCGTGATTCAGACATGGAAATCAGTGCTTATAGTAGGTCAGATGCTACTAATGTAGCATCTAAAAGCACATTCATGCCACCGTTTAAAAATGAGAGTTTACAACGATTTTACCATGCATTTAATTTTGTGTTGGAAAAGGAAATGTGTGAATTTAACAAAGATACGCAAGTATTTAACATGTCTAAAAATGAGTGGATTAAATTGAAACAGTTGCGTAATAATGATCAATTAGTATTTAAACCCTCAGATAAGTCAGGGAAATTGGTTGTAATGAATTCTGATTATTATAACATGCATGACACATCTGAACAATGAACAGGTTTATAAAAGAGTGAATTTGTAGACTTGTGAACAGGCTAAAATAGAATATGAAAACTTATGACAAAAAAGGGGACGTCTAAATTATTGAACAGCTTCTGATGTTGCTAACAAATTCTCTAGTAGAAACAGCACTATAGCCAAGTTCTTTTGTGTTCCGAAAATAGGTTCCTAGGTAAGTACTAGGCTATTGGCCCTAGGGCCTATATAAGCCTAGCCAAAAAATGTACCCTGGCTTTCGCCACCCAAGAAAATTATTTTCCTGTGCCCCTGTCGAGCAGAACCACAGAAGTGATCCCTGGGGTGAATTTCCCATTTCCCATCCAATCATCAAGATTTTTCTTGAAGAGTGCTAATGAGGAGCTCTGTTTGACATTGATGGGTAGCCTGTTCCAGAGTATGGGAAGTCTCTGGGACAGGAATCTATCTCTCCAGCATGTTCTGTTTATTGTGGTGACAAGGTTTAGGTCCCTAGAGCGTGTAGCTCGGAGGGATTGGGATTTCTTTAAGTGGAGCATGTCCAACAGCTCTGGGTTTGACATAGCTTTGTATGCTGGTCAGAGATCGCCCCTGAGTAGGCGATATGCGATGGAGTAAAGCTGTAGTTTTTTGAGACGGTCTGCGTAGGGCATCTGTTTGAGGCCAGTAATCCTGTTTGTGAGGTATTTCTGTGGTCTTTCCAGTTGTAGATGTCTTGTGAGGTACATACCAAAAGGGGCGTTGTACTCTATAATGTGTCTAATGAGTGATTAGAGGGGAACAATGACCTCTTTTTTTCTGGATGAGAATCCTTTTGTGATGAGTTGAGCCACGTAGAAGGATTTCCTGACCACTGTGGCGATGTGATTATCAAAGGACTACCAGCTATGTGGTAGTTCATGGGTACAGAGTTTTTACCAAAGGGGATGACAATACACTTTTTGGCATTGAGCTTCAGGCCATGGCTTTGACACCAGGTATCTGTCTCAGTGAGGCCCTTTTGTAGTTTGTCCACATCGTTAGGAGTTTCGATTATGGCTCCTAGTTTGCAGTCATCTGCAAACTTTGTTAGCCAAAGACCTTCTGTGTAGCCTGCACTTCAGAGAAGTAGATACCAAACAGGTTAGCACCCAGGAATGAACCCTGTGGTACTCCACTTGTCACTGGTCTGAAGTCGGATTTGGAATACGCTACTTTCACAGTGTAGGTTCTGTCCGTGAGCCAGTTGGCAACCCATCTTGTGACATAGGGATTTATACCTAGTTTAGTGAGCTTATCTATAATTCCAGAGTGGGGGATGTTGTCGAAAGCCTTGGCGAAATCTAGATAAGCTGTGTGAACCATTTTACCCTCATCTATTGCTTTGGTGACTGCTTCAAAGAAGTCAATCCGGTTTCGGAGACATGGTCTGCCTTTTACAAATCCAAACTGGGTAGGGTCCAGAGTTTGGAGATTACAAATGTCTTCGTTTTGGAGTTCCACGATGATACATACATTCCATGGCCTTACAGACCAGGCTCGTCAGGTTAATGGGGTGGTAGTTCCCGGGGTCCGTCGTGGCTCCCCCTTTGTGGAGTGGGATAACCGTCACGGTGCGCCATTCAGTGGGTACAAAGCCTGAGGTGAGGCTACGATACTTAGGTAGGGTGCCAGTTCATTCTGTAGTTCGTGTAGAACGCAGCCTGGGATATTGTCAGGTCCCATGGATGCTGTGTTCTTGGTTTTTTACCTGTGCAGCTGTGATTATATGAACTTTGCATTCTTCCGGTATAGAGATGGGCCCTCTACGGGGTGAGAGGGGGGTAAAGTTAGCACTGAAACCTATCTGCTAGGATGTTGACAATATCAGTTGGTTCTGCATATTTAGTGCCATTGTGCTGTAACTCAGAGCAGATCTGAGTATTCCCATTGAGATTTTTGACATAGCTATAGAATGCTTTGTGGTTGTCTTTAGAATCAGTGGCAATTTTGTTTTCGTAACTAGCTTTGGAGGATTTTATGAGGTATCTCAGCTTCTTACTGAGGTTGACCAGGGAGTTCTTCCAGTCATGGGATTTTACTCTTTTTTTTTTTTTTTTTGTAACAGTTTCTTTCTTCTGTTGTAGAGTTTGTTTATGACAAAGGACCACCAGATTGGCTTCCTTTTTTGGAGGATAACATCTTGGTTCTATTAGGGATAGCATGATCCATGCACTCGTATAAGTGCTTATAAAGTGCAGTCATACCTCTATTGTCTGTCTGCATGGGTGTCATGAAGTTTGCCACTTCTGTCTTAAGAAGTGTGAAGTTGGCTTTGGAGAAATTTTTTACTACGGTTTCCCTAATTGGGGGTGGGGGTGGGATGTGGATGTCTAGGCTGATTATCTTGTGGTCGGATCTGACCAACGAGGAATTGACCTCTGGTGTGGAATACCGGTTTCCCATGCTGGTAATGACCAGGTCAAGGATATTGCTGCCCCTGGTTGGGGGTGTGAATAAGTTGATCCAAGGCATTGGAATTTATGAATTCTAGAAAACGTTGAGCAAAAGAGTTGGTACATGAATAGTTTTCCCAGTTAATGGTTGGGTAGTTGAAATCGCCCATTATTAGGGTGTTGGGTCGTACCCTAATACTTTACAGTGTATCAAGAAATGGAGTGGGAATCCTGGGGCATGGTGGGGGGTCTGTAGCAAGCTACAATTTGGATTGCGGTCTTGCCCAGAGTACACACTTGCCCAAATACACAAGGATTTGGAAAATCCACCGGGATGCCCCATAGTGTCAGCAAGTGGTTATTTTACCCATAATTTAGGATGTTTCCTACAGCATTTTTTGTTAAAGGAAGTACTTAAGTTGCCGTCTTACATTAAGGATTCCTTTGATTTCTTGGAGAAATTGAGGCAAATCAAATGGGATAAAGATATGTATTTTTTGGTGCTGGATGTTACAAGCCTCTATACAAGTATACAGCATATATTTGGGATGGAGGCATTAGATTATTTTTTTTGGGAGACAGTCCCAGAACACAGTATGTAAGAACTGGTATACTTTTGTTTGACAAGTAATATCTTTGAATTTGACAGCAACTTTATAAGCAGGTGCAGGGAACAGCCCCCATGTATGCAAATCTTTTTATGGGTTTGGTAGAATATAACCATGTATATGTAAATATATATATATATATATATATATATGTATATGTAAATATATATATATATATATATATATATATATATATATATATATATATATATATAGGTGACTTTAATATAGACTGGAATACTATTAATAGTGAAAACCCCTCCTGTCATATAAACCTACATGGTTTTACTCAATCTATTACCACTACAACAAGGCTTAATAAACCAAGTAAGAAACATAGTATCTTAGACTGGATACTCATAAACAAAGCCAATGTCTCATACAAAGTAGGAACAATGCCCGATGACCTTAGTGACCACTGCCTAACCTTTATCTCTAGAGAAAAGACTGACTATCAAAACCTCCCTAACACTAGAATAATACGCTCTACCAAACGCTTTAAAACTGACTCATTTCAAAATGATCTCAAAACATGCAACTGGAACCTCTTGAAATCACTTCCTCTTAATGAAGCAGTATCATTCTTCAACTCAACCTTCCTTTCCATTTTGAATAAACATGCCCCTGAACGCTCTATTAGAATGAAGTCTAATATAGCCCCATGGCTCTCTAAGGAAACAAAGAAATTAATTCATACTAAAAATAAAATTTGGGCCAAATGGAGATACCATAGAATCAGCTCTGATTTTCTTCACTTTTGCCAACTTAGGAATCTTACAAAAAAAGCTATAATCTCTGACAAAAAAAACTACTACTGTGAACTTCAAGAAACCCATTTTAACAAACCCAAACAATTCTGGTCTTCTATCAACAAACTCCTTTCACCTGGAACATCAAAAACTCCCTCCCTCTAAACGCAGACCCAGATACCCCTAACCATACTGCAAACACTTTTAATTCCTTTTTTATAGAAACCATTCAATCTCTTGCTAGACAGCTGAACAACAATAACTTTTACCCTCCAAATAATCTAATTGACTCTCCCCACAACTTCACTCTTCATCCTATCTCTACCTCTTTCATCTACAAGCTTATTCTCAAACTGAAACCCTGCACCCCCTCTGCTGACAAACTCCCTTCTCTCTTTCTTCAAAAGGCTGCTAAACAGATTGCATACCCAATATCTATACTCATTAATAGGACGATCCAAGAGGGAACCATACCAGATATATGGAAAGTCTCTCACATTATCCCACTACACAAAGGTGGTAGCTCTATTGATTACACTAACTATAGACTTATTGCTCTTCTCTCACCTCTAGCTAAGATAATGGAGAAATGTATCCATCAGCAACTTGTTCAGTATCTCTCTTTACACAACATTATAGCCAACTGTCAACATGGCTTTAGACCTCACCATAGCACCTCCACTGCCCTCCTTTCCTTTGTTGATACTATTAACAACTATTGTAACTCCAATCTTTTCTCCTCTGCTCTCTTCATTGACCTCTCTAAAGCTTTTGACATGGTGAACCACTCTTCCCTCATTAATATCCTTCAATCCCTCTCATTTGATAACCTGGCTATTAAATGGTTTACTTCTTATCTAAGCAACAGACCACAAGCCGTTCTTTGGGACAACCATATCTCTTCCTTATTGCCTGTTTCTATTGGAGTACCACAGGGCTCCATTCTTGGGCCACTTCTCTTCTCCCTTTACATAAACGATCTTAACACTGTAATCCCTCAAGCTATCTGCATCCAATACGCTGACGACTCCACTATTATTTGTTCAGCATCTACCTCCTCAGAGCTACTCTCACTAACTCAAACTACCTTCAACAATGTAGAAACCTGGTTTACTAGACGGTACCTCCTCCTCAATGCTAAAAAAACTAAACTGCTCCTTTTCACTCCTACCACTCGAGCCTCCCCATTAAACTTCAACATCTTGTCAAATGACACCACTGTCATCTCTCCTGACCTGACAACAAAACTACTAGGAGTAACCATTGATAACAATCTCACTTTTGATCAACATACCAACAACATCATCAAAACAGTTAACAAAAAATAGGATCATTATACCGTATTAAGCCATTTCTCACACCTACTACCAGGGCTACTATCGCCCACTCCCATCTGATATCTACTCTCTTTTACGCATCACCTATTTTCACTAACCTTAAGAAGGCTAACCTAAATAAACTAGCAGTTTGTTACAATAGCATTGCCCGCTTTGCCACCGGTAACCCTTTCAGAACACATCACTGTCATAACCTAAAACTCCTAGGCTGGCTAGAGCTACAAAACTGTCTTATAATCTCACAACTTACTATTGCCCACAAGATACTTTACCAACCTGATAACACCCCTATACTCTCTAAACTTTTAATCCCTTATAGCAATCTTACCTCCCTTCGATCTTCTTCTGAACTCATGACCAAATCTGTAAAATCTCATAACTTAGCTGGTGACTCTCTGTTCACTAATACTGTAGGTAGGACATGGAATCTGCTACCCACAGATATTACTCTAATCACCTCCTTACCACTCTTCAAACAAAAATCAAACTGTACTTCCAAAATCACTGGCTTTGTTCCTGTAGGACTCCTGACTAACCTTTTTCATTCCCCCTACTCTACCTTAACTATTTACTGTCTTATTAGCTACACATATACTTACTTTTTTTCTTGCCCTGTTGCTCTCCTCTTATGCTCTGACTCACTCCTCCTTTCTCTCCCCTGCCCTCATTTCCATCTTCTTTTTTCTTCCCCTTCTAGACTTTTGTTTCTCTCTCTTCTCCTCTCTTGTATTTCTACATTAATCCCTTCTAATCTCTTGTTATACTTCTTTCTCTCCGGATTATTGAAACTAACTGCTAATCTTTAGCATTTTAATTGTGATGCTACTACTGACCTAGTGTATTTTTGTGCGTGCCTTAAGTATTTGTTGTTCTTATTACTAAATGTATATTCTTATTGTACTTAAATTTTAAATTTTTATTAATATGTCTTGTAGTGTAGTTTTATGTATGGAGCTTTTCTCCCCGGGCCTCTACTGAAAATGGACATATATCCAGCTAGACTAGCCTGGTAAACAAATGTAAAATAAAAATAAAATATATAAGCCCCTTTTATAAGAAATATGTCAAAAAGTACTTTAGGTTTAAAGTTGACCTCATATTTATTTGTCAAGGGGGACAAAATGAGGTACAGTTATTTATCAAATTTTTGAATGAAAATAGATATTACATAAGATATGATGGTTTACAGGAAGGAGTAACAGTTAATTATTTGGATACTACTTTGGAAGGCCTGGGGAATGGTAACATTAGAAGTAGAATATACAGAAAATTCGAACAGTCATATTATATGCTACATGCTTCTAGTTGCCATCCTAAACATACCTTGGTTTCTATTCCCTATGGAGAAATTTTAAGAATAAGTAGGTTATGTAGCGACAGACGAGTCTGAAAAGGAAGCTAAAAAAGCTGTAACTTTGTTCCTAAATAGTGGATATAACGAGAATATAGTTATGGATAGTTTTAATAAAGTATTCATAGATAGAAATAATGATAGGGGCAATAGAAAAGGTAATGTTTAATGGGAAAGCATCAAAAGATTTTGCCTCAGACAAGAGTTTGTTTTATGTTTCAAAATAAACATTATTCTCAGTTAAACAGGAGAAATTAAGGGAATTTTGGAACATAGTGAAGAGAGAGGTTGCTTCTCTTAAGGAAGTAAAATTAAGATTTTCTTATCAAAGGAGACATAACCTGAAAAACTTCTTGGTACATAGCACCTACAGGAGACCCTTGGAAAATATAACAAAAGAAGTGGTTGCCATGTGGAAATTGCATAGTATGTAGTGGCAACATTTGAAAAAATTAATGGTATAAAGTTTTAAATACAAGGTTGCTTCCCTTGCAGAAGCATAGATATTATCTATGCCATTAGGTTTCCCTGTGGAAGCTTTTATATAGGAGAAAGTAAAAGATGTTAAGAATAGTAAGATTATTAGTCCCATAGCAGAACATTTTAATAATATACATAAAGGTGATTTTTAGTAGTTTGCAAGTGTCAGTGTTGGAGCAAATTAAGTCTAATTTTTTAAGTGAAGACACAGTTAAATATTTGTTGAGAAAAAAGGAATCCGTTTTTATATTAAAATATGATACACTCCAAATGGTATGAATAAGGACTGTAACTGGAAAAGTTTTATTTAAATGTATGTTTCTTTAAAAAAACAAGATTTTTTAAGGTTAATTGAATTTATTATTGAATTATTGGTTTGTGATTGCTGCTATAATTGTTTTATATAAATGTAAATCATTTTGAAGGTGTATTTACTCTGTAAAGGCTGTGTTCTAGCCGAGGCGCTAAGAGGATTATTTTGTTGCTAAAGGATTTACTTACTGCTACACTAAAGAAGTCTGTTTGGGAGGTACTGGTTCCTGGTCTTTTGTGGTGCTTTTTCAACTGCATTAATATTTTACATCTGTCTAGTGTAGGTAAATAGATATTAACTGTAGATCTGAAGTAGTTAACTTCATTTGATCATCAACCTGTTGGTTTCGGATCTGATATGGATCCGAGCCGGCAGCTTTCTAAGCTAAGATCGGTGCTCCAAGCTCCTCCCCCTTACCCATACTACATTGAAACCTCCTTCCAACCCTCAGATTTCATTTGCCGCGGCTTCTCCAAGATGTGATCTCTGAGCTTCAGGCAGGTAGAGTAGGGTTTTCCTTCTTTAACTGTGCAAAAGTTAGTTTAGTGTGTGTGTGGGTAGTGTTTACCTTTCCCTTTCTTCCTCCCCCCGGGTTTTTCCATTAAAAAAAAAAAAAAGTAAAACTTTGTGTTTTTTAGTTAGTGTAGGCCTCCTTTTCCTGCCTTTGCTGTGCGGGAATGTGTGTGTGTGTTTGTATGTAGGGCTTTAGTTAGCCTTATTTATTGTTGTGGGGGTTGAGATGTCGGACCCTCAAAATTCAACTTTCTCCAAATGCACAGAGTGTGGCCATAAGTTGTCCCCGGGTGATGGCCACACTCTGTGCATCGTATGTTTGGGGGTTCCCCACCTTTCTTCAGGCTGCAAAATATGTGCAACCTTTAATCCCACGGGTACCACAGGACCAAGTTAATTTTAGCTGGGTTCTCCAGGCAAAAACTGCTTCTTCCTCTACGGCCATGGCTGTGGCCATATCAGCTTCATGTCCTCCTCCCCTGTACGGGACTCACACTCCCATTTCTAAACAGGGTGACAGAGGCCAGGAAGGATAAGCATAGGGAGAGAGACAGAAAAAGAGAGAGAGAGACAAAGATGGGGTCGTAAGAGACCAGCGGATCCATCGGATCTTTCGGGTCCTCCTGTTAAAGTGGTCACTACCCCAGACAAGACTCCTAAGCAGTCTTCCCCTCGATCCCCTAGATTTTCTCCAGAGCCGGAGGAGGAGGTTCGGCCTGCTTTGAGGTCGTCCTCCCATATGCCCTATCTGCTGGTGTCAGTGGCGTCCTCCAGATTGACAAGAAGCCTCTCTGAGGCTGACATGGACCGGATGATGAGAAGGTTTATACAGACTCAGTTGCAGATGGGAATGTTGCTGGCTCCACCTCCCGTCGGAGCAGAGAGTTAGGCTACAATGTTTGCCCCGATAGCTGCTTCTTCGATCCATCCCTGGATTTCGGAGTCCCTGGATCTGAGGAGCCCCGGAGTCAGGGGGTCTTTGCCGATGATTCTTCCAACTTCATCGCCGTCCATGCCCTCGAGTATGTCGAATCCTATGTCGGATCTGAGCTCTCGGAGCCCTTATTTGGGCGTTGGATCGCGGGGGATGAGTGTGTCATCGGCTCCATTATGGTCGGGGCATACCATTCCTCTGGGTCCGTCTGTTCCGGATTCGACTCCGATCCCTTCGTCGGATCCAAGGGGCACGGTTACTCTTCCTGCTAGTTTTAGAGAAGCCGGTTCCCCTTCTGCCTTCAATGTTGTGAAGAGGGTTCTCTCAGTAGGATTGAGACCCCTCACTCTTTCCTCGCAGTCTGTCCCTGCTCCCTCACTGCTGTGTGCGTGTCTTCTGTCATTCTGTCCTCTCAGGGACAGCCCATGTCTGATGCACCCAAGATGGTTCCCCTTGAGTAATATGAAACTGTTTGTGAGCCCTCCCCGGAGAGCCCCGCCAAGGAGATTCCTCGCAAATGCAAGAGGAGGCACATGGACTCCCCTGAGTCTCTCACAGAGGATACTGACTTGGAGGAAGGGGAAGGCTCCCCCAGGTCAGCTCCTAAAGATGTCTCATTTGGAGAGATAAAGAAAATCCTCTGTCGGAGGGGAGGTTGGTCTGCCCAAAAGCCTTCCTCGGATGAGTCTGTATTCCTGGAGGTGTTGGACACAGGCCCATCTACTTCTTGGGTGTCCCCCCGGCTGATCCTTTGGTGGACCTCATTACTACCAGAGCTTGGAAGGAGCCGGAAACTGTAGAACCTATACCTAAAAGGCCAGAGAAAATTTTGAGCCCTCCGACAGATAAGACTGCATGGAGTAAGGGTTCCCCAGTTGATGCCATGGTGGTGGCGGTAGCCACTAAAAAGGAACCGACTCAGGAGAGTTCCTCAGTCCATCCTCCAGACAAGGAGTCTAGGGCAATGGATCGACTCAGAAAGCGGATATATGCTTCAGCTACCTTTGCCATAAGGGCGCTGAACTACATGGTCCATGTGATCAGACTTCAGCTTGACCTAGTGAAAGAGTACACCGAGTTCCCCCCGGAGTCCATTTTGGCTGAGGATAAATGCTCATTCTGTGCATGTATGGCAACTCTTAAGTCGTTGACTAAGACTTCCATGCACCTGCCCTCTCATGCCATCGAGGGAGCTGCTAAGGGGCGGCCGGGCCTGGCATTGCCATGAGGCATCATACCTAGCTCTGGCTTTGCGATTTTTTGGAAACCATTCTCGGATCAACCTGTGCAGCAGCCCTGAGGGGTTGCCTGACTGCTCCACTCTGGAGGCAGTCAGAGGGGGCATTTTTCGAAGCACCTAGCTCAGTGGGAGTCCACAACGTCAGACCGCTGGATGCTTTGGATAATATCCAGAGGTTATTCCATTCCCATTCTAACCAGTCCCTTACCTCCAAAGCACCTCCCAGACGTTCCACCCGCTCAAAGGGAGGTGGCAGCTTTGGAAATAGAAAAGCTGCTAAACAAAAGAGCAATCCAGCCGGTCCCCCCATATCGGTCCGGATCAGGCATCTATTCCAGGTTCTTTTGGGTGCCATAAAAGATGGGAGACTTGAGGCCGATTCTCAACCTCTCCATGTTGAACCTGTCTGTTGCCAAGGAGAAGTTCCAGATGGTCACCTTACAGTCCATCCTGCCATTCTTGCAGGAGGAAGACTGGATGTGCTCTGTAGACTTCAAGGATACATACGACCACATTATGATGGACAGGTGATCCAGGAGGTTTCTCCGCTTTCGGCATGGAGCCAATCACTGACAGTTCAGGGTCCTACCCTTCGGTCTCACCACAGCCCCCAGGGTGTTTACCAAGGTCATGGCAGTTGTAGCGGCCCACCTGAGACTTCAGCCATTCAGGTTTTCCCGCACCTGGATAATTGGCTCTTCATCGCCCCCTCCAGGCATCGACTTGTTCAAGCCAGAGATTCTTTCCTCCAGCTGTCAAATTTACTGGGTATCACTATAAACATTGGAAAGTCCTCTCTTCAGCCCGTTCAGATTCTGGATTTCATAGGGGCAAGAATAGAGTCTCTCCAGGTCAAGGTATTTTTGACTCCAGGCAGACTTCGGAACCTGACCCTCCATGTATTGGCACTTCTTCAGACATCTTCACCCCCAGCAGAACTAGTTCTGAGGGCCTTAGGGTCCATGGCAGCAGCTATAAATCTAGTTTCTTGTGCATGTCTACACATGAGAGTGTTACAGTGGACGTTACAAGTTCACTGGTTTGTGTTATACCAGCACTTAAGTTACCCGATTCCTCTAAGCAAGGTGTGCAAGACTTAAATCATCTGGTGGCTTCAATCCTGGGATCTTTGGGAAGGACACCCCTTTATTGTGACCCCGCCCCAAGCCATGGTGACCACGGATGCCTCTCGTCTGGGGGGGGGGGCACTGCTCGGGCAGGACTGTCCAAGGCATGTGATCCCCAAACGAGACCTTCTGCATATCGGTGTTCTAGAGATGAGGGCAGTCCTTCTGGCATTGCAAACCCTTCATGCTTCTCTCCCTCTGGGAACGATTGCAATTCAGTCAGATGACATGTCAGTGGTCTGGTATATCAACAAACAGGGTGGAACCAGGTCCTACCTGCTTTGTCGAGAGGACATGAGAGCATGGGAATGGGCGATCTCCACCAACCGCTTTCTGATAGCAATGCACATTCTAGTTCGGGCCAACATTTTGGTGGCCAAACTGAACAGGATTGACCTTTTACCCTATGAGTAGTCTCTGAACCCTTGTGTAGTGGAACAGATCTTCCTCAAGTGGGATCAGCCTTGCTGTGATCTCTGCTCATTGCCGTCCAACATGAAGTGCAGCAAGTTTTTTGCTCTGATTCCCCCTCTGGGGGGAAGCAACCAGAGACGCTCTTGTCCATGCTTGGCCGCCTGGTCTTCTTTATGTGTATCTCCCGCTACCTCTAATGACAAAATTCTTGCAGAAAGCACATCAGTTGGGGAGCAGGATTATCCTCCTAGCCTCTTTCTGGCCTCATCAAGTTTGGTTCCCTTGCTTACAGTCTCATCTAGTAGCCTCCACCCTGGAGATTAGATCCCTTTCCGGATCCCATTTGTCATCCCTCCGATTCTGGACAGCCTCAAGCTTACTGCTTGGTTGCTCCAGTTCCACTAATTGCCAGGACTCCCGGACTCTCTTCTCCTGTTAAGTCCATTCTGGTGGCAGCGCACAAGTCCTCCACCCGAAAGGTGTACCATAGTGAATGGAAGTGTTTTTCCATCTGGGCATCTCAGAGAGATTTGGATCTGTTTACTGCCCCAGTTCCAGCGGTATTAGACTTTCTGTCTCAGATTTTACAGCAGGGGGCCAATTCTTCCACTGTTAAGGTCCAGCTGGCAGCTATATCCCATTTTCATGTAGGAGAAAATTCAGGTTCACTAGCTGCTTCTAGGATTTGTAAAACTTTCATCAAAGGCACCTTTTTGCTGAGACCTCCGATTAAGCATCCTTCCCCTCCGTGGGATTTGGCCTTGGTTCTTCGGGCCTTACTTGTGCCTCCATTCGAACCCGCAGCGTCAGTTGATTTAAAATTTTTGTCGTGGAAGACCGCCTTTCCTGATGGCTATCACCTAGGCTAGGAGAGTGTCCAAACTTCAAGCCTTGTGTATGAAACCCCCATCCTTAATTTTTCATAAGCAAAACCAAAACGTGAGGTGCGAGTACCAATCCAAGACACACCGAAAGATTCAACAAAAATACTCCAATGATCTTGAACGCCAATTTATTTTAAAATAAAATGCGTTTTAAAATAAAATGCGTTTTCCCCACTACAAACAAGAAGCAGCTTCCTCAGAACAACATCACTGAAAGATATTTTTGTTGAATCTATCGGTGTGTCTTGGATTGGTACTCGCACCTCACGTTTTGGTTTTGCTTGTTTGTTCTTTTGCACTTGGTTTGTAATTTTTCATAAGGATAGGGTTTCTCTAAGGACAAATCCTTCTTTCCTTCCTAAAGTTGCTTCGAAGTCAAATATCTATCAGTCTATAAATCTCCCGGTATTTTTCCCTAATTTTCAAAACAAAGGGGAATACAAACTTCATTTGCTGGATGTCCACAGGCAGTTACGCTTTTATTTACATAGGACTAAACCCTTTCATAAGTCTGATCAGTTATTTGTTTCCTTTGCCAAGCCCTTTTTGGGGAAACCAGTTTCGAAGGTGATGTTAGATGGATTTCACTTTGTATACTGCAAGTGTACAAGGATCATGGATTACCAGAACCAGACAGGGTTCATGCTCATTCTACTCGTTCTGTGCCTACTTCTGCTCTTTCTGGTCCAGAGTTTCTCTGGATGACATTTGTTCAGTGGCTACCTGGGCTTTCTCTCACACTTTTATTATTCATTATAAGTTAGACATGGTATCTAGAGGTCTAGAGGAAGAGCTTCTTTTGGTTCAAATGAAGTAAACTACTTCAGATAAAGAAGTTATGTACTCACCATAACGTTCCATCTGAGTAGTTAGACTTCATTTGTCATCAACCTTCCCTCCCTCCTTCCCCCTGACCTTAATGGTTTGAGATAGTCCTTGGACTCGGACCTACTGGGTATTGTAAGCTTAGTCTGTGTGATCAGGTCAGGTTATGTCTTTTGGGTTGATGTGCGTCACATTGTGGGTGGCAAAATAGATCCAAGGGTTGGAAGGGGTTGCAGTGTAGTATGGGTAAGGGGGAGGAGCTTGGAGCTCGGATCTTAGCTTGGAAAGCTGCCAGCTCAGATCCAGATCTGATCCAAAACCCACAGGTTGATGACAAATGAAGTCTAACTACTCAGATGGAACATTATGGTGAGTACATAACTTCTTTTTTTATGATATTAATTTATATAGGTATAATTTTCACATTTTTCTAAATATCTCAACAACCAAGTCACACAGACAGAACTCCTTAGTCTTGTATGAAAGCTGTTTGCTAGAGGAATAAAATGCAGCTGACAGTATGTGTGTAACTTGAGTGGCTACTGAGCTATTATAAGTTGTTTACAAAAATTATAACAGTAACTGTTTATTGTGACTTATAAAATTCTGTTTAAGACTTAAAGCCTAAAGAATACTACAACTATAAAAATAATTTGTGCTAAAGAGTTTGCCATTTATACGTCTTTCGTAACTCCTATGGTTCCAGAGATATGAACATTTGTTTGAAATGTGAGGACATAATCAGTTTCTAGCAAAAGGCTTAGGCTCCGCCCATTGGAAGTTACAGTGCAAACTTCCTGAACTCCATTGGAGTGAATGAGCTAAGCTAAGGAGATGCTGTTCCATGTTGGTGCCATTTTTGCTTGAACTATCACATTATTTTTCAGAGCTGCCATTAGTGTCACTTGTATGTCAATGTCTGCTGTGCTACAGTCATTGCTGTACTTCAGCAGCTTTGCTAGATACAGCTCTGAAAGTATTGGAATGCTTTTTACCTTTACATTCAGATGCATTTGATTGTGCAACTTGTCCCTCACTAGTAATAATTGTGCTTTCATCGATCCTTATTTGCATCTCATAGTGCAGTAAACTGAGCTTTTTCAGTTGTGTTTTATAGTACATTTATCTGGATGCCCCTTTCTTACACCTTTTAGCTCCATGAGTCTATCAGTGACTGCTGTCTAAATCTATGTGATACGGGCACAAGCTAAACTAATTAAAACTAATAAATTTATCTGGACTGGAAAAAAACATTTATCTGAAGAATACTGGCCTCAAAAAATGTGACTAGAATCATTTTAAATTCCTTCCCTTAGATAATATGATACATTTCTTAACATCAACTCTCAACAGCTGCTGTAAGAAAAAAGAAAGCTGATAGTTTACCATCTCCATAGCTGTTCTCCTGAAACTAAATTAGGTGTGCATCAGAGAGAGACAGCTTGGAAAATCTGGGAGAAAACCAATACTCCTACATTTCAGAACTATAGCGCCCTTGCAAATTAAGTATAAAAGTTTGAAAAAAAAATAGAAGAGAGTTTACTGTAAATTCATAAACATCTGATTTTAACAACCCAATACATTTTTCTGCTGTAAACTGATGAAACCTATTAAAGCCTCTCCACAAAATCCTGTCACAGACACTAACTTTTTTATAGCCTCTACAACAAATGAACGTTTCATTCAAGCAGCTGCTTCTGTACTTTATCAAAGCATTAGCACTTTCAATAACACTGATTTATTTCCATCAGACCAGTCCAGTACAGCTACATGCATATCTTCTTAACCTCTCATAGCAATCTTGTCTTATTACTCATCTCCATTGCCCACAACCAGAAACTACTAAAAATAAATAAAACCTAAAGCTTACTACTTCAAAACCAACAGAATATTTCTGCAAGGCAGCCAACTCCATAGCCTACCCTATTGCACTTCTTACTTACAGATTTATCCAAAAACAATATGTGCCCCTGCTATGGGAAAAAAAATCATACATGATCCCTGTCCACAAAAGTGAACATGATGTCAGCATCCATAAATGTAGCCCTGTTGCAATAGTATTCCCTATATAAAAAAGAACTGGAGAAATATATAAACCACTTATGCATCATTTAAATCCATTACAGTTTCCTTTTTCCAACAGGGCATGGATTATGTCCAGATCCTAGTACTTAAACAGCCCTCCTGTCATCCCTTTACACTATGTACAGCCACCGTAGTCATAACTTCCAGACTATATCTGTATTCTTAGATCTGTTGAAAGCCTTTGTTACCATCTCATGAACTGAAGCTCCGTAGACCCTCCCAGTTCTACATGGATTTCTCTGCCCTTCTTAACTGGTTAACTAATTTATTCTTTCATAGATCTGAAGCAGTTACTATAAAGACTCTCATTGTACTTTCTTATCTTTTATATACACACACACATATACATACGCATATATACTTATATAGATTGGAGTATCCCAAGGCTCCATCTTTGGTACTCTAACAGTATTCTACATAAAGTTGTTGGCAATGGAACGATTCAGTATGCTGATGAATCATCCTGTTGTAATGTTTACGACTCATAATGCCGAGTCCTGACATGCCAGATTGTGGGGGGTGATGCAGGAGACGAGGGAATATCTAACATCATTGTTCTCCTTTACTTAAACTTTTTGTGTAGGAGGGAAATCTCACCTATATACCCCCATTGTGGTGGGCAAGTCTTACCCACCTCCTGAACTTATATATACCAACTCCAAGATTGCCATACCTTAGTGAAAATGAAATATTCCATGAAATGGACATCTCGGACGTAATATGCAAGTTCAGCTTTTCATCAGTTCAGTCTCCGTGTTATGGGACTCTCTCTGGGTCCCAGTCTTTGAGACTATTACTGATGATTCTACCTTAACTCATTGCTAGCTCTGCAGAACAGCTTCAAATCCAAAATCAAACAGCCTTCAGCAAAATAGAGGATTGGTTAACCAAATGAGCGAACAGCTGTAATCATAACTGCAGTAACACAGCTTTCAAAGTAGTATGTATCGTCACAGATAAACAGTTGAAGTTTGACCTGTATATTAATTATAAATATGCCAAAAACAATAAAAAACTTGGCATGCTATATAAAATCAAGCTATTCCTCACTGTGCATAGTCTCAACTTCAGTCAGATGAATTCTTGTTAATCCCCAGCCTTTTATATGCAGCCACTAACAAACATATGTGAAACCTATCTGAACAAGCTTGAAAGAAGGTGCAATAAAATTACAAACTTGGCAGCAAACCTTCCTACTAAGACGCATCACAGCATAGTGCTACAGCAAATTAAATATCTAGAACTCGATCACATTTGAAATTAACCCAGTTTAAGACTGAGTAATCTGATGAATAGTTCAAAGTGCATGCCCTGCTTTTACAAATAAAATCAAGAAGAACTTTTTCTGCAGCATATTTAGTCATCACTAAAAGATTTATATTAATTTTGGTGACTGTATGTAGTTTGTATTACTAAGCTCAACTCCTCCCTCAAAAGTTTACAGGAGAAAGCTACTGTAAGAATTTTCAACGGATGTTGAAACATTCTTGCCCTCACTATGGACCAACCACTTTTTAAGTGAAAACATGGAAGACTATAGGCCCCTCTGATAACTCCTCCAGCACCTTTTGCTTCTAATCTCTTGGAATTTATACCCTCCTTTGTCATTCCTATTCCTGCTTCTTACCCTCTCCACTCGCCCTTTTTCTTTTCCCCTCCTCTGTTGATCTTTCCTTAAAACCCTATTTTTATCTTTATCTTCTCTTCCGTTTTGACTTTTGTCATCCGATTTCCTCAAATCAGTTGCCGTTACTGGTTTGTTTTTTCTTGCATACATAATGTAGTCTGAGATTTTTTTTATTAATTGTGTAATTGATAGCCTTCAACATGTATTGTCTCTTTTTCACTTTTTTATATCTTAATGTATTGGGTTGTAAAAATACAAAAATAAATTGAGGTGAAGTATGGGGCTTTTTCCATGTGACTTATGAAAAGCAACATATGCCCATAAGCACTATTGTGGTTAACAGATAAATAAATAGTGTTGCATTGGTTTCTCAACTGTCCTACAGTTAGTACCTTGCACATCTGTATTGTGGCTCCCTTCCTTTGTTAATTATTGCATTGTGGTAGTTTGTGATATTTTTATGTTGGCAGTTAACTTTTCTTAACTAAAATTAAACATTACGAAGTATGACCCATCTAAGTATTGCCACAACATCAAAAAGTTTGAGCAGACAACAGGACAGGACATTACGATTCCCATATCCCAGCTTACATGGCATCTGGAAGGTGGAGATGATGACATTAGCAAGAAGCGCCGTGGAGAGTTTCCAAGTATTAAAACACAGTCTAATAAGAAAATGAAAAGCCTGAATACTGTAGAAGGTGAAAGTACTGCAGCAGAAAGTACACTACAATATCCTACAGGAAAGAAGGAACTCCCTATGCAGAAACACTTGAAGCAAATGACAGCTTGCAAAAGAAAGGACTCTCCAGAGCTGGGTCTTGTAAATAAACAGCTGAACAAAAATGAAGGTAAAGAAGCAGAAGAAAAAATGTGTAGCTCTGTTAAGAGAGCATTAAAATGTATTGAGAGTGATGTTGATTCAGAAGAAGAGCTTAGGTTGCTGATAGAACAAGAAAGAAAAGTTAAACACAGGTCAGCCAATGTGCCTGAAGGTGTTGATCATTTAGAGGTTGTGGGAGATAACTTCCATCTTAAGTATGACACTCACTGGGCATCTAAAACTTCTAAGAAGGTAAATACATCAGCCGCTGAAGATAATCATGACGATGATGAAAGTGAATATGACTCAGCAGATACTGATGAAATTATTTCTCTATGCAAACCAAAAGCGAACCAAAGTAGTAAGACTAAGACAACCATTAATCCTGAATTTAGGGTAAAGAAAAATGAGAAGTTTCTTCCAAGTCATGAAACAAAAAGTAAGGTCTCAGAAGACACAAACAGTTTCACCCAAAACTTGAAGCTGGAAGAAAATTATTCGAGTTCTAAGCCTACTACACAAACCAAAGATGATAAAGGTTTAGAAATAAAATGTAATCGTAAATCAGAATCTAGCACTAGTGGCAGCAGTTCTTCTGATTCTGAAGACAGTAGCTATGACACTATGATGAAAAATTGTGTCCGTATCGATTTGAGCTTGGATGACTTGAAACAGCTGGCAAGTAAATCATCGAGCTCTTCTGATGAAGAAAGCAAAGAAAATGGTAGCCATTATGATTCTGCAGAAGGTTGTGAGAACTCAGAGTCCGTTGAGAGTTCTCTTCAAAGCAAACCCTTGCCAAGAAAGAGAATTACACCAGATGAAGTAGTGTCTGCCATTCTAGAAGAGGAAAGTAGCGAGGAGGAGAGGAAACCTCGAAAGAAGGCAAAATTTCAAAGTTTGCCAGCTTTTAGAGGAATGAAAGCATTTTTGGGAATTGGAGATCCAGACCTGCAGGTACCTGTGGAGAATGGACCATCTGCATTAGTGAGGACAAAAGCTAACTCTGAGCAGGTTCCTTTAAATACACTTGCTCTGAAGAAACAAAAGACTGTGGGCAATGAAGAGACTGTGACGGAATCTGATTCTGGCTCTGAAGAGAACAGCAGTCCTGTTTCCAAGCCACCTCCATTTAAAGGAATGTCATTCCTTCAGAAACCACCAGACTTTAAAGAAAATCCAGAGTCTAGAACACCTCCTGGAATGCAGAGCATGAAAACATCATCTCAGTCAAACAGTTTGGAAGATAAGAGTTCAACGCTTACATGCAAACTGCCCACACATTTCACTTCTAAATCACAAACATCTTCCTTTGAGACCATAACAGAAGGAAAGGTGCTGCAGCCTGTAAATAGCCACAGTGGCCCTAATGATTATAGCTGTAATACTGTTTTAAATGTTATGAGTAAAAAAGTGAGTCTGGAAACTGCCAGTACTGGGCATATTAGTGACTCTGAAGCTGGAGATAATGGAGGAGGTGTTAACTGTGAAAGTTCTGTAAAGGCTAAGAAGGAACCTGAAACTTTTCATCATTGTGGTCTTTCAAAAAATATGGATAGACAGTTGCTAGATAATCAGAAAAGACTGGCTGCTCTTCAGCAAAAACAGAAGGAAGCAGAGATGCAAAAAAGGCTTATTCAAGAAGCTTTGTCAAAAGTGGTAAGTTAGTATAACTTCTTATTGTGGAAAAAAAATGATCTTTTGTTTAAAATTTTTGAGGTGGAGTTTTTTCTTTGGAATGTAGCCCTGCTTACTACTAGAACACAGTGTATTAGATTGAAAAGTTTATGAAGAACCATCTGAATAAAAACATGAAAAAGTATACAGTTATGTTCAATGCATATGCAAAAATTTCAGAGTTGTGCAGGCAGCTAGACAATTAGAAAATTGTGGTGTAGGGTTAGTGCCCCAAACAAAAAGTGGTGGTATTCACTTTGCAATACTACGAGCAAAGCTAATGTGCTGTCTAGTTCTTAAGAACAAATCTCCTGCATCATTTAAAGATCATTCTGTCCAGGGCACCTGTAATCTTGTTAGTATGCTGTTAAGTAGCTTGACGTAGTAAATATAAGAGTAGAAGGACCCAAAGGGTAAATGTCCATTTTGGTGAGGAGCAGTAAGATTTACTGTTTGATGACTTGGCTAGTCCCACTAGTACTATAGCTGTTTTGGGAAGACATAAAGCTGTATTTATGCTAACTAGGATTAAGTTAGCCAGGACACTGGGGACATTTTCCTTCTGTTTTTGAGGGATAGAATTATTGGTCACATTTTGGCTTGATCACCACTGGCATTGTACTTGGGTTATGGTAGCTTTGTGGAGTTTGGGTCTTTGTTTTTCAGCCTATACCACTGATGTTCATCGTGTTACCCTGCTGCAGTCATCACACTTGGGTTATCCTGTCGTCAGGCTGTCCCACAGTCGGCCGGAATTCCAAAGTCTTGGTCCGGCGTCGGTTGCTGTCGCTTCTTCCCTGACGTCAGTGTGCCAGGGGTATATATGATGCATCCCATGCCATTTTCTTCAGTCTTTCTTGCCGCGCGGTGCCCGAAGCAGAAGCAGTTTGCAACTGCCAGTTGGCCGACTCCTGAGATTTTCTAAGTCGAATTTCAGATCCAAAGTCTTCAATAAAGTTAAGTACCCCATTGGGGAAAATTTTCTTGCCTCAGACTGATGTCAGAAAAAGTTAACAATTGTATTTCTTGTGGGAAGCAAATACCTCATAAGGACTTTCACTCTTACTGCATACCTTGCCTAGGCCCAGACCACGACGTCACTGGTTGTCGTTTTTGTGCTAGGTTTAATAAGCGTACAATAAAAAGACGCTTTGATTTTGCACGACACTACTTCGATAGAAAATTTAAGTACACAATGCCGTCGGAGCAACCGATTATCGGTGTGCACAAAAACCGTAAGGATAAGGACAGGCCTAGGCCCAAGCCAGACTCAGAGGCCTCGGCTGGACCGGTCTCCGGTGAGGGTCCGATGCAGCCCCTGACTACCGCAGATTTGGAACATCGAGACCGCTTCGGAGCCTTTGGCGGAGAGCGCTAGGCCGATGCAGCCATTTTGTTCAGCCCCTACCGACGACTCTGCAGAAAGAGATGTCACTGCTGCAGAAACACCTACGGTTTCTGAAGGCGTCTTCAGACCGAAGCTCACCATAAAAACGTATCCTAAGCTCAAGACTCCTATTAAACCTAAAAAGACTTCACTTCAGTCTCCAGTTCAAGGCCCCATGCCTAAGAAACGGATGCTTAAAATGGCTGAAGATTTGATCTCTTTAATCAGGGTTTCCCAACCCCCACCCGACAAAAGGCCTAGACAAGAGGAAGATTATGCCTCCTCTGATCAAGTGTCTATTTCCTCAGGCTCCTCTGAGGACCAAGATTACTCCTCCTCCCCTTATGAAGATTCTGATGCTGAGGATTCTTTTCCCTCAGCTTCTCCTCCTGAAGACTACTCCTTTGGGGAAACTTTACACACTGAGGGAACATTTTCCCTGGGAAGGTCAGGCTTACTCTGACTCAAAGAAAAGGCTCAGAGAATTTCTTTTACTCCCCCCAGCACAGACCACTTGCCATCCCCCCAGTTTTAGACATTGTGGATGATGTTTACTTAGAATCTAGCTTGAACCCAGATTCTCTGCCTCCTGCTCCAGCCAAACCAGACAGATACTATAGAGTGCCTGATTCCCACAAATTCCTTTATAAAAGCCCTGTTGCTGATCCTGAGACCATCTCCCAGGGTCCCAAAGGGGCTAAGGCTTCTATGGCAAAAAAATCCTGTACCCTCTGAAAGGGACTCCAGAGCACTAGACAGGTGGGGGAAAAAGGTTTACACCTCAGCCACTCTAGCTATGAGAGCACTAAATTGCCAATTTCACATGCTAAAATATCAGCAATTTCTTATGTCTCAGCTAAAACAAAAAATGAGCACACTTCCTCAACAGTCTGAATTGAAAGAAATGCAGGATCTGTTGCATGCAGCTGAACAGGTGGGCAAACATACTTTACAATGTGGTTTTGATTCTTTGGAGGCTTCCTGCAGAGCAGCTGTCACTGGGTTTGTTATACGTAGACATGCTTGGTTAAAGGAACAAACTCTGCCTGATCATGTTCTATTTGGAGTTAAGGCAGAAGAAGTCTTAAAGAAAATGGAGGATAAGGCAAAATCTATGCAGACAGTCAAAGATTTTCTACAGGTACAGCCCCCTCGCTTCAGCAGAAATTGGCCAACTAAAAATTGGTCCTTTCCAGCTACTGACAGACCACAGAGGGGTAAATACAGACGTCCAAGAGGCAGAGGACAACCACAAGCCCAATACAAACCTCGACAATGGGGCACTGCAACACAGAAGGGAGGAGAAGACAGGCCCCAATCTACCAGAAGGCAAACTCAATGACTTGCACCTCATCTGGCCAAGCAACACTCTCTTGGCAGCTCCCTTGGGAGGAAAACTCACACTTTTTTCAGACAACTGGCACATTGTCACAAAGGACAAATGGGTCCTAGACATACTTTCACGAGCATACAGATTCCATTTCCACACCTTGCCAATGAAAAGAGGAATGGCAAACCTGCCACAAAATCAATGGGCAGAGGCACAAAAACAAATTACAGCCCTCATGGATATGAGAGCCATTCATCTGGTGCCTACACGAGAGCAAGGCCAAGGATTTTACTCAAGACTCTTTCTAGTCCCCAGAAAGGACAATGCCTGGAGACCAATTCTGGACCTTTCCATTCTAAACACCTTCTTACAAGTACCCAGGTTCAAGATGCTAACACTACAGCAGCTTCTTCCCATGTTGGGCAAGAAAGCATGGCTAGTAACGTTGGACCTCAAGGAGGCATACCTGCATGTCCCTATCAGGCAAAGTTGCAGAAGATACCTCCGTTTCATTGCAGGTTCAACCCATTACCAATTCTCTGCACTGCCCTTTGGCTTATCTACTGCACCCAGGGTCTTCACAAAATGCCTGGCACCCGTAATTGCATACTGCAGACAGAGGAATTCAAATATACCCATACCTGGACGACTGCCTCATCCAAGCAGAAAGCAAGGACATCCTCTTACAACATCTGGCTTTTGTAAAACATCTTCTAAGTTGCCTGGGGTACACAGTAAACGAAAATAAATCAAAACTAGTACCCTCACAAAATATGACATTCCTGGGTGCCAGCTTGAATACAACGGCCCAGAAGGCTTATCTGACGCCAGACAAACAACTACAACTGACTCAATATTTCAAAACAATGGCAACAAAGACCCTACTCCCTGCAAGAAAAATTCTGCAGACCTTGGGCTTCATGGCATCTTGCATACTACTAATACCATTTGCAAAGCTGCATATGAGGAAATTACAGGGGTACCTAAAAAGTGTATGGTCTCAACACAGCCACAGCTTGGACACAATGATATCTCTCATTCCTTGCCTACAGTAGGAGTTTCTATAGTGGTCACAGGCATGTCACCTCAACAAGGGTCAGCCTTTCACCTTGCCCCCAGCCAGGCAAACTATGACAACAGATGCATCGGACTATGCCTGGGGGGCACACATGGCAGGACAGTGCGTTCAAGGCATATGGACTGCAGATCAAAGAAATCTGCACATCAATCAAAAAGAGATGCTTGCTGTACAGAATGCTCTGACAGCCTTCAAGAACCTATTACATCCAGGACAACTTACAATAAGGACGGACAACACCACAGTAATGTGGTACATAAACAAACAAGGGGGTACACACTCCTACCCTCTATGCAGGCAAGCAATGACCCTGTGGAACACAGCACTGGCTTACCAAGTTCAGTTACAAGCTCAATTCCTGCCAGGAAAAAAGAACACATTGACAGACGACTTCAGCAGAAACATCATGGATTCCCACGTGTGGAAACTGGATCCACAAGTTTTTGCAATGATAACTCAAAAATGGGGCCTTCCAGACATAGACCTGTTTGCCAGCCCCCAAAACTATCAGCTAACAAAATTTTGTACAAGGACACTTCACAATCAAGCTTGGAAAGTGGACGCACTCTCATTCAGCTGGAAAAACCTGACAGTATATGCCTTCCCTCCATTGCCTCTCCTCACAAAGGTGCTTCTGAAAATCAGAAAGGAGAGACCACGACTGATACTCATACCCCCAGACTGGCCACGCCAGCACTGGTACCCACTATTAAGGAATATGGCCCAGGGCCCACCTTGGATTTTGCCACAAATTGCTCATTTGCTCACACAGCAAAACAATCAGATTCTACACAGCCAGCTCAAAACCTTAAATCTGGCTGCATGACAAATCAACTAAGCATCCAGCCAGCTTCTCTTTCCCAAGCAGTTATGGATGTTCTTCTGGAAGCGAGGAGGCCCAGCACCAGGAAGGCCTACTCGGACAAATGGAAAAGATTTTGCGCCTGGAACCAAGCTAAAGGCCAAAACACACTTCAGCCTCACATGCCTCAGATTCTACAGTATTTAACTGAGATGTTGCACAAAGGACTTTCTTTTTCTTCCATTAAAATCCATGCATCAGCTATTTCAGCCCAGTACAACACGGATCCAGCCTTATTTTCACATCCACGTCTAAGGCAGTTCCTCAGAGGGGCAAAAAACATTAACCCCCCCCCCCAGGAGAGCACCTACACCAACATGGGACCTCAATTGTGTTCTGGAAGAACTTAAGCTACCTCCCTTTGACCCAGCTTTCTCTGCAGATCTACAGTTTCTATCATGGAAGACTGCCCTGCTGCTAGCAATAACTTCAGCTAGAAGAGTCTCAGAGCTGCAGGCACTAATGGCAGTGGAACCTTTCCTCATTTTCCATCAAGACAGAGTTTCTCTACAAACTAATCCTTCCTTCATGCCTAAGGTGGTTTCCAGTGTGGCTTTAAATCAAACCACCCACTTACCCACCTTCTTCCCAAATCCACAGAACTAAGGAGAAAGACTCCTGCATTCCTTGGACATTCACAGGCAACTTCGTTACTACTTGGATAAAACTAAGGTTTTCAGAAAATCTGACCAGCTCTTTGTATCCTATGCAACAGCTTCACAAGGGAAGGCTATATCAAATCAAACCATTTCCAAATGGATAGGACATTGCATTCGTTTTTGCTATACACATCATGGAAAACCAGTTCCTGCTACCATTAGGCCCCACTCTACCAGGGCAACAGCTACATCTACAGCCTTCCTCAGGGAGGTTCCAACCAAGGAGATTTTGGAAGCTGCAACTTGGAGTTCAGTACACACCTTTACCAAACACTACCACTTACCACTTTACTCTAAGACTAGAGCTGGCTTCGCCACTGCAGTTCTGCGGGGCCTTCTAGCCTCCTCTAACCCTCTATGAGTCTTCCACCCATCCTTAGCTTTGGGATTCTACCCAAGTGTGATGATTACAGCAGGGTAACACGATGAACATAGTACAGTTTTGTACCTACCATAAATGTAGATGTTCGAGTGTACACCCTGCTGCAGTCCAGGTTGCCCCCCCCCTCCATCCCCTCTAATCTAACTGGCTAAATATCTACAAAACCTTCCTGATGTATTTGCTTATAGCTAGAGGGATTTTGTGTTTGTGCTAAAACTTCATAAATTGGTACTAATTACTGACCACCTTTTTGGGGGCACCTGACATCTGGGGCAAGAAAAACTGAAGAAAATGGCGTCAGATGCATTATATATACCCCTGGCGCACTGACGTCAGGGAAGAAGCGACAGCAACTGACGCCGGACCAAGACTTTGGAATTCCGGCCGACTGCGGGGACCACCTGATGACAGGATAACCCAAGTGTGATGACTGCAGCAGGGTGTACACTCGAACATCTACATTTATGGTAGGTACAAAACTGTACTATCTCCAGGATATGACTAAAAAGTCAAGGAGGAAATGCTAAAAGCTATTGTGTTTCCTTTTTGGCCCAGGCAACACTGGTTTTGTGTCCTGAACAGCCTAGCAAAGGTTAAGTAGAAAGTGCTGCCTCAGACCGTGGCCCTTTTCTTTTGGAACAAAGGTTCCCTTATGCACTCCAACTTACGCACTCTAGTCTGACAGCTTGGATAACTTCATTCTAATCATGATCAAGCCAAAATGTGACCAGTAATTCCATCCCTCAAAAACAGAAGGAAAATTTCCCCCAGTGTCCTGGCTAACTTGATCCTAGTTAGTATATGTGTACTCTGAAGACATGATTAACATTATAAAAGGAAGCAAGGAAACCAAACACAAGGAATTTAGACCTAGCAAAATGAAAGTATTTGCCTTCTGCTGCCTATCCAGAGGCCCAGATTCAAATACTGTTTTGGTGGCAATGTTCCTGGATCTGTTATTTTTTCAAACTTGTCCCTTCTGATGTTTCATTGAAAGTTCATGCTTGTGTTGTCTCAACCCACATGGTCATGGACACACACACACAAAAAAAATAATAATTTCTAAGTTTTCTTTAAGTCCTTAAAAAGAGATTTTGTCATGGTCCTCCAGCAAAAGAAACTGCACCACACTGGCATTTCAGTTGTCCTAGCGAAATCAGCACAAGCCCCATTTGAGCCAGCTGCCCCCCCCCCCCCAAAGTTGTTATACTAGCAGGTGCTGTCATTGGTAGCTGTCATATGTGCTGGAAAGATGGCAGAATTACAAGCTTTGATGTGCAGGGAACT
The DNA here is from genome assembly GCF_019279795.1 of Protopterus annectens. Lineage (NCBI taxonomy): Eukaryota > Metazoa > Chordata > Ceratodontiformes > Protopteridae > Protopterus > Protopterus annectens. The sequence continues at coordinate 855,012,819 of NC_056739.1, read as the reverse complement.
ATCTTTTTAGTTGCCCATCTGGACCAGTCCTCCTTTAAGTCCAAAGTTATGATAGAACTGACAAGAAATCGAGCCGTTGATGAACATGAATTTTTATTTTTTTAATCCTAAAAAAAGAGAGAGCGAGTCCGTCTTGATTCCTTCGGTGTGCATAGAAAGCTGAGATTTTACTTTCACAGGAGTAAGGATGTTAGAAAAACAAATTCACTATTTGTGCCTTTGACAAAGGCCGAGAAGAAAGAACCAGTTAACAGACACACTCAAAATGTCTTGTACATTGTATTTGTTAAGCTTGCCATACACAGAGCAGTGATATCCTTAGACATGTTAAGTCCCATTCTACTAGAGCCACTGCAGCCACCATAGCATTCCTTAGGGACTGTGTACTTGGTCTATCCTAACAGCCTCCTGGTCCCCAGTCCATACATTGTCAGGACATTGCAACCCAGATGTTGCCTCAAGGGCAGATTTTTTAACACTTTTATTGAGTGTGACATAGGCAAATTTACATGTATATAAAAGTAATCAAATTGTATTAACAGGTTCACATTTACAGACATTATACTTCACATATATTGCTGTATATCGTATAACCTAAGCAACTTTACATAAAGTATTCAATGTTTGCATTTTTTAAACAAGAAACATCTTTATTAAACCATCACTTACTACATAGGCAGTCATACATTTATATAAGCGGAAACAAACCACACTGACACAGTCCTAGTTGCTAGCATTTTACATCATAAACCATAGTGACGTACTCCAAGTTGCAAACATTATACATCACTTATTTACTCAATTATTTTCAGTTAAACATTACATAGCTCATTTAAGTCCTGCCTTCTCTTAAACCTCATTCCTCCGTGTATGTATTGTTCCCACAATTCCTATTTATTCCTATGTAGTTTTCTCCTACCCTTTTCTGTACTTCTCAGTTCCAGTTGTTTTTTTCTGTTACAATGTTAACTACTTCTAGTATAGTTGCTTAAGATTTTGATTTCCATTGTCTAGTAATTGCTTTTTTTGGCAGCCACCATAATTAGACACAGCAAGGCTTACCTTGTCTAGGCAATTACGATTCTGTATCTTGGCTCATAAAAATCAACTCCCTCGTCACACTAATCTGCACGCCCAGCATCTCAGACAGTGCATCCCGAAGGGAATCCTTTGTCTACCAACTCACCGCACTCCCAGAGAATACGTTCCCAGTTACCTCTTTCTTCCCTGTCACACCTGCAACAGTTGCTTTCTGCCTGAGGAACAATTCTCTGGAGTCTAGTTGGGGTATAAAAATATCTATGTAAACATTTCCAAGCAAAAATCTTAAATCTTCTAGATTTTGATGCATATTTGGGAGACGTACATATGTCCTCCAATTGTTTCTTTGCGAATTGCTTATCCATGCTCTTCCCAATCCTTTCTAGCCTCCTCTGATTGATTCTTATAGTTACCATGCAGTATTTCATATGCTCTACAAATTTTTCCTCTTGATGGCAACTTCCGTTTTAGATTTTACTAAAAACTCTGCCAGTACTGGTCTTTTATTTATGGCCCCCCAATTTCTTTCACTTTTCCTACACTCCGATATCAATCCTTGATAGGGAAGGCAATGTCTAACCTACAGTCCAAATAGAATGGGAATACACCACAAACGTATCTTTCCTTCTCTAGTAATTTACTCCCAATACTTTGGTTCCTTTGCCAGTTCTCTGCAATAAATTCCAGACTCTTCTTGCCTGTTGTCCGTATCCCTAAGTTCAGTCATCCTTATTGGCACAATCTCTTCCCCATTCCCATGTTGGTTTAGTTCTTAGGATACTTTCTGCTACTTGATGGATATGATATTCTGTATGATTATTGCTATTCTCCTTAAAGGCCTGCATCTAAAATCCTAGTCTCCCTTTGTTTCTTGAGCTTCCCGCCTGGTTCATCATTATACTTTCTACTTTGAATTATAGTTTTATGCTTGTGCTGTGTATAAGAGCCTTAACTGTGTAGCTGTGAAATACCCTCTTAAAATTGATTAATGCCAAACCACCCGGTTCTCCTGGAAGAATCTGCTTATCCCACTTAACTCTTGCTGTCTTCACCTCCCAGATAAAGTCCTTCAGCTCTTTATTAATAGCTATCAACGAGTTCTCCTCTGCTTGGTAAAAATATGGCCGATATGTGTATAACATTAATGGGACTAAAAACATTATAACTGCTTGTATCTTGCTGTCCATATCCATATAACAAAGCTTCCATTTTTTCAGTTTTTATATTATCTTTTGTTTAGTCTCTCTTCCTGCATATCTTTAGCCGCCACACTAGAATAATTTTTAATCCATACTCCTAAATACTTCATTTTAACATGTCCCCATAAATATGGATATTGCTGAACAAATTCATATGTGGATGCATAATTTACCACTATTGCCTTTGTTTTAGCTTCATTAAATTTGTATCCCAAAAAGATTTGAAACTGTCTCAAAATGTTCCACAACACTGTAATGTCTCTTTCTGGTTTTGTCAGGTATAAAATATCATCTGCAAATAGAGCCAGCTTTTCTTGACTACCATACCAATTATGTCCTTGAATTTCTGAATCCCTCGTTTCTTTGCCAGTGGTTCTAAATATAATGCAAATAACAAAGGAGAAAGAAGACACATCTGCCTGGTTCTTCTGTTCAAGCAGAAATGATCAGAGAGGACCCCACCCAATTTTTGCCTCCAATCCCTCATATGTCCTCCTAATCAACCTTATAATTTTTTCAGGAAATGCAAATGCTTCCATTGCCTGCTCATAAAGTCCCAGCTTACTCTGTGAAATGCTTTCTCTGCATCAAGATCCACCAAAAACAATAATATTGTCTTACTTTCTGCTTCCCTGTGGATCATCAGTCTCCTGTTTGTATAGTAAAATATTTTCCTCCCCTCTACAAAACTACATTGATCTATATCTGTCAATTTTGGGATTACGTTTGTCATTCTTTTAGCCATTATAGACATGAACACTTCATAATTATGATTTCGTATTGAAATAAGCCTGTATGAAGCTGGATCTGATGGATCTTTACCCTCTTTAGGTATTAAAATTACCACTGGTTTCTTCCAGGATGTTGGTACTTCTCCTCTTAGAATGCTGTTAAACAGACCCTGCCATATCTTTATCACTTTTTCCCTCCTAACTTCCACAGAAATACCATCTATTCTTGGGGACTTTCCTGTAGATTGGTTCTGGATCACAATTTTTATTTCCTCTCCTCCGATCCTAACCATTAGTAATTGAGTGTCATCTACCACTAATCTTGGCATAAACATTTCCATTTGTATCTTTTTGATTTCCATATGCTTTATACAGACTTCCATAAAACTTCCTAAATATTTCTAATACCTCTATAGGATCTCTTGTTACCTTCTTTGTTATAGGCTCCCTAAGCTTGGCGGCAGCCCTTTCTACTTTCTGTTGCCTGAGTCTTTGTGATAAAAGTTTTTGTGCTTTACTGTTATTATCAAAAAACAGTTGCTTAACAGCAGTCTTTCTAAACTCGTGTATATTATCAGAGTAATCCCTTATTTTCTGCTTAGCATTCTGCAGTTGATCCTCTTTTTCTGAGAGATTCCCCCTATTCTGCAGTACTTCAACATTTGTCAGTCCCTGTAAATAATTCTTGATACTTCTTTCTTATATTTCCATCCTGTTTTTAAACTCCACCTTAATTTTATCCCACCCCTAGCTATATTTCCAGAAGTAATTTTATCCTCTCGAATAGCTCCTGAATTATCTCCACTACCCATTCCTTAAAGTCCTCTCTTTTCAGCAGATAGATGGGACAGCACCAGTGTGTCATTTTTATTCCCTTACCTTGTGTTTTTATTTTATTTATTATTGGTGCATGATCTGAAATAGTTGCTGGGTGCTTATCAAGACCTTCAATTAAATGCACATGTTCCTGTGAAATGTAAATTCTGTCTAGCCTAGTCCAGTTTTTATATCTTGGAGAATAATATCTAAATTTACTCCAATATTCCATGCCAAATATTTTCAAAAATTTCTTCAAAAGTCTACCCTTCTTTGTTGTACTTTCCCTTTTGGACCCCCCCAGACACATCTTCATTGCTGCAAATCAAATTACAGTCCCCACCTATAAGTAATATTCCTTACTGAAAAGTGATTATTTCGCCAAGAATTTTCGTAAGCCCCATTATAGCAGTTTTAGGTGGAATGTAATACCTGCCAGCGTAATTCTTCTCCCTCAACAAGAACCCCTTAGCACTACAAAGCTGCTACTATTATCTTTTTATTCTCTTCTATCACTATTGGAGCTCCTCTTGTAATTACTCCTCTCTTCCTTTGTCCCAGATATTCCACTGAATAACCATCCTGAAGACTTTTCTTTGTCAAATTTGCATGTTCACTTCTTTCCAACTCTCTCTCTCTCCCTCTCTTGTAACATAACTATTTGCACTCTGCATTTGTTAATATAGTTCATTGTTCTTTCTTTTTGTATTTATCTGACACCATTGACTTGTAAAGATATTACAGAAAACATCCTTGTATTAAAAAGTTATTTCCACTTTTTATGTCTAACACCTTTTTTGTTAAATGTCTAGTTCCAGCTTTTATGTTAACATGCTTACACTGTTTAGTAGGTTGAACTTTTGTATAGTTGTTTCTTGACATATCCATTTCAGCGTATGTCACATCTTACAAAACATTTTATTTTATTGAAAGACCTCAAAAATACCCCCTAAAAGTTATAATTTAATGATAACACACAAAACTATGTATATCTTCAAATAGTGAAGTTTTATCCTCCTATTAGGAACAAATGTCTTAACCTGACAGCCAAACTCATAGACTTGAATTAACCTAAAAGAAAGGTTATTTGTGCTAAGATGCATGGTGCAGCCTGTGCTTCTACTAAGTGCTAACTGGTTTTGTCTCATCTGTATAGTTGTCCCATCTGTTAAAACCCCTGAATGCTTTAAGGGAACGTTATCTCCTAGCCAGTTTCTCTTTTCTTTTGTTTCCCAGCCAGTCACTGTCCACCAGACTGTAACCAATTTCTCATTAACAGATTGTCCCAATGGAGACATGGAAACTAGAATGAGTTTCTCTTTATCAGATTGTTTTCATGGAGATGCAGAGTTACTACTAAGCATACCTTCATTTGCTAGAAAAAAAGCCTTATAATATTCAATATCTTTTTTCATTTACTTGCTTTCTTTTAAAATTTCTTACTAAACCAGTCTCCGGTCCTTAATCCAGTTAATCTCCCATGCCAGAATGAGAAAAAGCACATTCATTTTTCCTTTGTCATCTTTTAACCAGGCTTTTTTTATTTACATTATAGTGCATATATTTCTTAAAACTGAACAAGAAGAGCAAGAGAAGAGAGAAAGAGCAAGAGAAGTGAGAAAGAAAGGAAAAATGGACAGTAGCACCTATTTATAATCCCCATTATACTTAAAAATAATTGATTAAAACTTTGCTTTGTCATGCAAAGAAAACCATACACCACACAAATAGTAATATTAACGAAAAAATGTTGTCTTTACTTTAACTTTTTCCCATCTCTTTCTCTCTGCAAAGCATTTTTCTGAACATTAGTGACCTGAAGTAGAGCATATACTTTAGTCCCCCACAAGTCCAACAAATTCTGAAAAAGTCCAATATTTCCAGATTTTCTTGTTCTGTCATTTTTCGTAAATATAATTATTACATTTTAATCCCTCATTAAGTTACTGGTTTTATTATTATTCATTTCCATCTTACAAATCCTGTCTCTGCTTTATTTCCAACATACTGTATGTTCTTCTAGTCAGCTCGCTCGCTCCCTCCCTTCTCTCTAACGTTTTCCATTGAAACAGTAGAAAAGGTTTCACAGGTAGTATTTCTCTGTGGTCTTTATTACCAAAAGAACAAGAAGCAGAATCGCCTTCTGTTTACAGCTCACTTTTTGTTGGACAAACTTTTGTATTTCCTTCTTAGCATGTACTTCATAAAAAAATTAATGTAAGAGTGTTCAATCTCGCCGTTTGTTCTTACACATGGGTTCGGAGCAGATCCTCGGCTCCGAGTCGGCCGCTTAGCAAAGCTCTGCATCGAGAAGAAGCTCGAGACCAACCTAACTCCCACAATCCCCTCTGCCCTTACCTCATATCTAGTTTGCCGCTGCATCTGATCACATCATTTGAAGAGCTCTGAGCCAACTTCAGATAAGATTTATCTTTTTTCTTAAAAATTTTTTGATCTAAAGTTATTGGATTGTGACATTTGTTGGTGTGTGTTGTGTGTTTGGGTCTTCGGTTCCGATTGATTAAATCTTTAGTGTTTTAAAACAGTTTAGGTTTAAAGTTAGGATCCAAGGGCCTACCCCACTCACTAATTCTCGGATTTGCCTACATTCATTTCTTCATAACATTATTCTTGGCCTTTGGCTAAGATTTAATATATTGGTGTTATTTCACTAGTTTTTTGTGACCTTTTTGACATGTCTGACGAGGTTAAATCAGGTTTCAAGAGATGTCAGTGCGGACAGAAGATGTCTGTCACAGACAACCATAGCTCCTGTGTCTACTGTCTTGGCCCTCTCCATCTTCAGGTGGACTGCTCCATATGTCACTCCTTTAGTGGAAGGGTCATGACAGATAGGCGCAGGAAGCTCATGGACAGGGGTCTTCTGAAGCCTGCCTTTCAAGAGGCTTTAGATAAGTCAGACCAGACCTCTAAATCTTCAAAGGAGTCGAAGACTTCGGAGCCTACGTCATCGGCTCTGAGTTTTTCTTTTAAAGTTCGTTCACCGGTTCCACAGACTTCGAGGCCGAGTATCGAACTAGTGTCTGTCACCGAGCCTCGAGTCTTGGAACCGGTGACAGAACTGCCACCTCCGGCTCTCTTAAGGTCGGCACCGTCTTCGATTTCTTCGACGTGGTCTTCCAGGCCCCTCTCCGACACCGACGTAGACCGTGTGGTGCAGAAGCTGATGGAGAACACGGCCCTGTCCAAACTTATTGCAGTCTCCTCTCAGTTGGTGTCGAGACTCGAAGGCCTTCCCTTGTCTCAATCTGATCCTTCTCCGAGACCTGTTCAGCCATCGGAGCCGGGAGACGCTGATTTGTTGATTGTAGAGCCCTTGGTGCCGGAACCGTCCCTTTCTCGGTCGGCACTGTTTACCTCGACTCCGTCGGAACCTCTCCCGTACTCACGGAGCCGACGATCTATCCTTGGTTCCGGGACAGAGAGCCGAACCGATACTTCGGTGCCGACTCTCCCTCTCAGTGCCTCGGCATGGATCACCTCGGCTCCGTCCTCGGGATCGGTGCCCTTGGCTTCTGGTCGGAGATTCCTCCACGTTCTTCGGAACCTGGTGATTCCTCGGCTCGGGGTCCGGGGGCCTTCGATCTTATGAGGAAGGTATTGTATTCCCAGACAACTACCTCAGCAGAAACAGCGCCCCCCTCCCATAAAGGCCCGTTATCCTCTTCTGCACCTACGGCTACTCAAAAGCGTCGAGCACCAGTGTCTCAGCCGCTCCCAGAGGGAGCCCCCTCTTCCTCGGAGGCTTCATCGGATGCCCCCCCCCGAGGAAGTCCCGAGGAAAAGATTGTGTAAGAGGAGGCACTTGGATTCTCCACAAGAGTCCTTAACATCGGACACTGACTTGGATGAGTCAGAAGGGTCCCCAAAATCACCCTCAGAGGATGTCTCTTTTTCTGACATCCTGAAGATCCTAAAACAGAGAGGTGATTGGCAAGCCCTACCCCCTTCTGAGGATGAGTCAGTCTTGCTGAAGGCATTCGGTGCTCGCCCTTCTTCCTCCTGGGTCACTCCGCCCTTCGATGAGTTGATGGATTTGATTGCTCGAAGGGCGTGGGAGACACCTGACACAGTGGAGCCAGTCCCCAGAAAGCCAAACAAGTATATCACTGCCCCTCAGGACAAGGCATACCTCACAAAGGGAGTTCCAGTGGACGCTATGGTGGTGGCAGCTGCCACTAAGAAGGAGATGTCTGAATCTTCCTCGTCTGTCCATCCGCCTAACAGAGATTCTAGGACCATGGACAGATATGGGAAGCGCATTTTCAGTTCAGCGACTTTTTCCATGCGATCGCTGAACTATTTGACACATTTCACACGTTTACAGAGGGATCTAGTCAAAGAGTTGGGAGATACCCTCCAGGGTACTACAGATGCTGCTGTCGCGGAAAAGGTTACAGCACAGCTCAATACCCTTACATCTATTGTGAACTCGTCCATGAGGCTCATCTCGTATGCAGCCGAAGGGTCGAGTAGGGCTGCGGCTTCAGCGATTGCTCTCCGGAGACAATCCTGGATGCGCTTATGCTCCTTTGCGGAAGCCTTCAAGTCTTCCTTTACTAACGCCCCATTTGATGGTGCCACTCTCTTTGGCCCCAAAGTAAAGGAGACCCTTACCTGGTGTGAGCAAGAGGGAAAGACTCTGTCTGCTGTCGGAGTCCGTTTTTCCACCCCATCCAGACCGTACCCCAAAGGGCAACGAGGTGGAAAAATGTGGTTTCGTAAACCCCAGGGTTCTTTCCCAAGCACACAGGGTGATGCCCCCTCCAGAGGCAGGGGGGGGGGCAGAAGTGGAAGACGTCGCCCTGGCGGCAGAGGGGGTCCGCAAAACCAAGGTGACAGGGATACGGTCCCTGGGAAGCCTTTCCAGCACTCCTGAAGGGAGGCCCGACTGTCCTGCTCTGGAGCAGTCTGGGGTCGCTTAGCTTTATACCCTCAGGCCTGGCAAAGAATTACCTCAGACAGATGGGTAAAAAGCATTATTACCAGAGGTTACAAAATTCCATTTCTATTTCCCCCATTACCGCAGAAAAGATTCCCAGATGTACCGCCCCATCTGCGAGAACCTGCAGCTATAGAAATTTCAAAGCTGCTAGAAAAAGAGTCATCCAACCAGTCCCGGCGGACCAAAGAGGATTCGGAACTTACTCAAGGTTCTTTTTAGTTCCAAAAAAGACAGGGGACTGGAGGCCAATTCTGGACCTAAGCAATCTCAATACCTTCGTCAAGAAAGAAAAGTTCCGGATGGTCACGCTTCAATCGATCCTTCCATTCTTACAGAAGGACGACTGGATGTGCTCAATAGATCTCAAGGACGCATACTACCACATCAAAATGGCCAGAGCATCCAGGGATCACTTGCGCTTCAGGCTGGGAGCCAGTCACTATCAGTTTCGGGCCCTGCCCTTTGGTCTAACCTCAGCCCCCAGGGTTTTCACCAAATGCATGGCAGTGGTAGCGTCTCACTTGAGACGCCTAGGATTCCAGGTGTTTCCGTATCCGGACGGCTGGCTCCTTACTGCCACCACCGAGCGTCAACTAATACAGGCCAGGGATTACACACTCGAACTTTGTGTTCAACTCGGAATTTCCAGAAATTTCGAAAAATCTGCATTACAGCCGTCACAGCTTATCTCATTCATAGGAGCAGATTTGGATACCCGTTGCTTGATTCTAAGACTCCCCCCAGAAAGAATAGCCTCTCTACAAAATCACATATCTCTACTCCTGTTGTCCAAGAAATCCCCGGCCAAACTGGTTCTAAAAGTTTTGGGACTCATGTCGGCTTCCCTCATTGCTATACCCTTGGGAAGACTGCACATGAGAGTTCTTCAGTGGCTACTGTTCACACAATGGTCGTTCCAACAGTTACCGCTGACACACGAAATTCACATCACAGACATCTGCAAGACACACCTATCTTGGTGGCTACAGAATTGCAATCTCACCGGCGGCCGTTTGTGCTACCCACTCCAACAGCTACAGTGACCACGGACGCTTCCCTGATAGGGTGGGGGGGCATCTTTCAGGGACAGACAGTCCAAGGCGAATGGACCAATCTAGAGTACAACCTGCACATCAATGTTCTGGAGATGAGGGCAGTGTTCCTAGCGTTGCAACACTTTTCTCCCCTTCTACCTCTAGGGACCATTGCAGTTCAAACGGACAACATGTCCGTAGTCTGATACATAAACAAGCAAGGGGGAACCAAATCTTACCAGTTGTGCAGAGAGGCCATGAGAATTTGGCAATGGGCAGAGTCCACGGGTCGCTTTCTGATAGCAACGCACATCCCGGGGTTATCCAACGTCATAGCGGACAGAGCCATCCTGTTACCTCACGAGTGGTCCCTCAAACAGACAATAGCGGATATGATATTCCGCAAGTGGGGCCAGCCTTGCTGCGATCTGTTTGCGTCTCCAATGAATGCCAAATGCAGAAGCTACTTTGCCCTATTACCCCCGCTAGGGGAAGTCCCCAGGGACGCTCTGATTCACGATTGGCCCCCGGGTCTCCTGTACGCCTTCCCTCCTATACCTCTGATACCAAGATTTCTGCAGAAAGCCAAGAATCTGGGAAGGACTGTAATTCTCATTGCCCCATTCTGGCCTCATCAAATTTAGTTTCCCTTTCTTCAAGCACACCAAATACGGGAGCCCTGGATCCTGGACCCGGAGACAGATCTACTGACCCATTCGTCAGGGGCTCCCCACCCGTCGCTCCTGTCCCTCAGACTAGCAGCTTGGCTGCTCCGCTTCCCTTCTTAGCCAGGTCTGATCTTCTTTCTCCTGCGGTTCAGAACATTCTAGTAGCCTCTCATAAAGCTTCCACTACAAAAATTTACACTAGTAAGTGGAAGCGCTTTGTATACTGGGCAACTGCACAACATTTAGATCCCTTAATAGCCCCACTAAACAAAGTTTTAGAGTTTCTATCCATACTATTTCACCAAGGAGCTTCTCCTGCCACCTTGAGGGTTCAATTGGCTGCTATTTCAAACTTTCATGTAGGAGAGAATGGAGCGCCTATTATGAATCACAGGCTTTGTAAGGCTTTTCTAAAAGGGTCTTTTCATATTAGACCACCAGTCAGGTTCCCTTCAGCTCCATGGAATCTAAACCTCCTTTTATCCCAACTAATGCTACCACCCTTTAAACCAGCCTCGTCCTGTTCTTTAAAGTTCTTGTCATGGAAAACTCTTTCTAGTAGCTATCACTTCAGCCAGACGAGTGTCAGAACTTCAAGCTCTTTCCGTTAAACACCCTTATTTGATTTTTCACCCGGATAGGGTATCCCTACGCACCAACCCGTCCTTTCTTCCCAAGGTTTGTTCAGTCAACAACATTAATCAGTCCATTGAACTCCCCACATTTTTCAAAAACCATTCCAATAAGCTGGAATATATGTTACACAAGTTGGATGTTCATAGACAACTCAGATTCTATCTAGATAGAACAAAGGATCACAGAAAAGCAGACCAACTCTTTATAGCCTTTGCGGACAACAGAAAGGGCATGGCAGTGACGAAGCGTACTCTCTCCAAATGGCTATCTGATTGTATTACTTTTGTTTATACTGCTACTGAGCAGAGTTTGCCCACCAAACCGAAAGGACATTCTACTAGGTCAGTCTCTTCATCTCTGGCTCATGCGGCCCGCCTACCTTTGGATACTATTTGTGCTGCAGCCACTTGGTCTAAACCACATACGTTCATCACTCATTACAAAGTGGATAGGATTTCTAGGGACAGGGCAACCTTTGGTTCCACTGTGCTCAGGAACGTTCTTCCGTGAGTCTCTCAGGGTCACGGAGCTAGGGACGCTACCCATGTGTAAGAACAAACGGCGAGATTGAACACTCTTACATATAGAAGTTATGTCCTTACCATAACGTTCCATGTGGAGTGTTCATCTCGCCTTTGTTCTTACATTCCCACCCTCAGGTCAGGAAGAACGTCCAGTTTAGAGGTCTGGTTTGGCTCTCCCGCTACTGATTTCTCTCTGCTGTTGCTGTTGGTTTCAGCTACGCCTTGGTATGTATGTATGTATGTTTACATTCCTGTTGGGGATCTGGTATTGTTTGCAAACTAGATCTGAGGTAAGGGCAGAGGGGATTGTGGGAGATAGGTTGGTCTCGAGCTTCTTCTCGATGCAGAGCTTTGCTAAGCGGCCAACACGGAGCCGAGGATCGGCTCCGAACCCATGTGTAAGAACAAAGGCGAGATGAACACTCCACATGGAACGTTATGGTAAGGACATAACTTCTATTTATGTTCCTTCAGGGAAGAATGCCTTGAAGACAGCTGGGTACAGCAGTTTGAATCTCGCACCGCATGTCTAATTCCCTGAATAGTGGAATGAATTTACTCCCTTCTGCCTAGTTTACAATGAGTAATCATTCTCCGCAAACACTCGGCTGTTTCCCACTTTTAGTATTTTGTTGTCCTACCCAGTTTTGTCAGTATCAACTCCTCCTGCTGGTAGTATTGTATCTTTACTATTAAAGGTCTAGGTTGCTTTCTCATAGCAGGTATGGAGCATGCACATGTGTCCTTTCAACTAACAACTCATGCTGTGGCATATTAGTATAGTTGCTTGTTTGTGCTTTCATAAAATTAATGCAATCTGTTCCTTCTATTTTTTTTTTGAAATCTCAGATTGTCCCTACATGCTGTGACCTATAATTGTATTATTTTTGAAACATGTCTTCCTGAACAGTCCTATAATCAGCCAGCCTTTTCTTCATTTCATCCTCTGATTTTTGCAGCATTATCACCTCATCTGAATATCTGTTTAAAGCTTCTTCAGTTGTTTGCATCCTTTTATTTTTGTGTTGATATACTCCATCAGTGTTTCATGTATTTTAACCAGATCTGTGTGCAGTTGTCTTTTATCTTCCTGTAGGTTACTGGAAGCCATGTCTGGAGGTTGCACTGCATTTTGTTGAACAGCTGCAGAACTTTTCCCAGTTAGTGTTTCTTCCTCAATTTTTGTAGCTGTTTTTTCTAGGTGCTCTGTATTTCTTTTTTCCTGGCATCCAAGCAGTATACTTGCTAGCCAGTTCCTGAAATTGCTAGGGTTCAGTTGTTACTACTCCGTATGCAGCCATCTTGGAAGTCTCTAGGGCAGATATTCTGTCTGCTGTCCTGCAAGTAATATTTGCTTGAACCCCAGTTTCTAGTGCTTCCTACCCAGTGCATGATTGGTTTGAGAATCTTCCCAAGAGTGATGACTGCAACAGTGACTCGAACAATGACCACAGCACAATTTCAAGTTAGAAAGTCAACATAAATGTAGATGTTGGAGTACATTTACTGCTACAGTCTAGGTTTTCTCCTACTTTCCTGTCTTTCTCCTCCTCTGACCTTTGCATTGTGATAGGTACCCATATGATCCAGTTTTCACCTTCCTTCTCATCTCCCTACCAGGTTGCTATCCCTCATTAGCATTGCCTTGTTTCCCAGGGGTTGTCCTTCCTGATCCCCTTAAGCTTCGGAACCGAGTTGTCTCATCAGGTTCTGTCAAGGCAAGAAAGATTTGAAGATGCCAGTTGATGCTTGGCTTGTACCATTGTTATCTTTATGTGGCAGTGGGATGAAGTTTGCTAAAACCTTGAGGGGAGGGAGGTACAGATTTAGAAGTAATGCTGACTGATCAAACTCCCTGTGGGAAGGAAATCAGAAAAAGTGATAAGTGCAGCAGTGAATATATTCTAGCATCTACATTTATAGTAAGCTCAAGAAGTAACTTTACTTTATCTCTGTGTACTTGTGCCTGAAGAGCAGAAGGTACAACCAGATTTTGTGCGTCTGTAAAGGAGTTGGCCATTTCTAATTCCAAACATTACTGCTCAGCCTGTTGTTCACACTCAATCCTCTCAATATGCATGACATTAGTGGATGTTTTCCATCAAGCACAACATATTCAGATATTTCCATACCTGGATATTTAGCTTCTAACTGCTCATGACTGCTGTTTTCTTATCGTGGTCAAAAATCCCACATATTTTCTGTCATATCTGTTTGAAATTAGGCAGTCACCGCCATCATACTCCTAGCATCAGGCCTCTCTGGTTTATTTTTAGGATGCATTTTGGACAACTTACCCGAGAATGTCTTCATGCCAACAGAAAAGATGTTTCAGTGTCACTGTTGCAGTATTCTTCACTAAAGGGATTTTCTTCCATGGGCAGCCCAATCTCTGGCCGGTAGGATTTTATAGACATTGTACTTCATGTGTATGCTCCCTACTCAAGGCGTAGGGCATAAAGGTGACTTGCATACCTCAGGACTTTTTTGCTACTAGTCCGAATGCCATCATTGATCATCTGTCTTGAGCACTCCTTCTTCTGTTCTGGCTACTAAACTGTTTTTCAGATAAGTGCCCTATTGGGGATTATTCTTATCTTGTCTTCCTTTTTTAGTTTTGTGAGTTTACGTGTCATCCAAAAAGGGAAAATTTCAGTGTGGAAGGCAGATTCTCCATGAGGATAATCACAAGCAGTGTGTCTTCAATTTGGGTGCTTCTCACGACCATAAAAAGTGTTCGGACTGCCAAGCATTTGTCCCCAAGAGCCTACATAGTCATCTCTCCTCCTTGTCCATTTACTTGGAGAACCACTGTTTTAAGTTGTTGGTACAAGGTGCTTTGGCGGTATCTTCCCATCCTGAAAGTCAGTCGCCTACAAAGAAAAAGGCCTAAAGAGTTTGGTCTGATTAGTCGGCTGTCCCACCTTCCCTGGACTTCTTTCTCAAGGCTGGTGAAAGCCCAGAGGATCGGCCGATTGTTAAGTTGGATTTCTCTGCCACAACCATGTTGGGGGCTGCAGTGGATCTGACTTGTTGCACGTCCTCGTAGGCTCAGCTGATATCTGCTCAGGATGTAAAGGGGGTACCTCGGCTGATTATCTGATTATTTCAGAGGGACTGAGGGGGATTCTGTAGGTACTTGTTTGGAAGGAGATTCCTACTATGTTTGTTGAATGTAGGCAAACATCTGATCCTCCTAGGGTGTTTAGGGCTGACATCCCTCAAAAGGAAAAACAAAAAACAAGCATGTTTCTCTTTCTCCTAAGGAATCCCAGTATGAATAGCTGGATTTTACCCAGGTATCTTTTAATGCAGTGATGGCCTCGAAGCCTCCCCAAGGAGTTTCTGTGCCTGTCTCCCCCCTCCCCCCTTGGTCATCTACCCAACTCATGATGCCCAGAGAGCAGGATGATTCTGATGAGGATTTGGACTCTGGGGAAGTGTGTTCATCATATTCCTCTTGGATCCCTTCTCCCTTGGATTATGACTCTGAGGTTGAAGATTGTTTTAACTCAAGACTCTCCCTTTGAAGAACTCTCCTTTGGGGACACTATTTCTCATACAGTGGAGTTTTTTAAATGGAACTGTTCTCAGTTTTCTGACATTAAAAATAGTTAATATGAGCTACTCCAGATGGAGTCTGCTAAGTCTTTTTCTGTCCTTCCTGTCTTTGCTGCCCTTTTAGATACCTTTTCAGCAGCTTCTGTGACCATGGATTGTCAACCTCCAGCCCATAAGAAAACTGATAGATTTTGCAAGGTACCTGATGAGTGTTAAGTGTCTCTATAAATGTACTTCTGTTGATCCTTCTGTAGTGTCTGTCTGCTTTGACACACCCTCTAAGTGTTTGCCTTCTACTAAAATACTCCAGACAAGGACAGTAGAGCTATGAAACAGCTGAGCAAGAAGGTATATTACTGCTGCTACCTTGGCCTTTTGAGCTATTAATTACCAGACCCATATGACTGGTTATGTTTTAGCCATTCTTCCTCAGGCTTCCCAGGCTATCTCACACCTTCCTGATTCTGAAGGGAAAGCCTCAGCCCTCTCCTTAATGGGCTCTATTTCTCATGTAGCCCACCATTCTATTCAATGTAGTTGTGATGCAGCTCATGCCTACTCCAGAGATGTTGCTTTTGGTTCTGTTTTGAGACGTTACTCATTGCTTTATCTCCAGCCTTTGCCTGATGATATTAAGGCTAAATTGTTGGCCATATCTCTTGATAAGAAGAACCTGTTTGTTTGGTTGTGCAACTGCTGAGCTTTTAAGTCTCTGCAGCATAAGGATAAGGCTTTGCAGGAATTTATCCTATTCCCAAGTTCCAGAGGAATTATCTGTCTGAATCTGCTTTGGTTCACAGACAGCCTTACTCTTCTCCCAAAGGTAAGAAGATTTCCAAGTGGGTTCCTCATGCTAAGTCTACTCGGACTCCCACTTCTCAGAAACGTCCTTTTCAAGATGAGGCAAGTTCTATCTGACTGTTTACTTTCCCATTTCCTGAGCCAGGTTCCCTTACCTCTTCATCTTTCCTCGTCCCTTTTCAATTGATTGAAGATCACTCATGACTCTTGGGTTCTGTCCATCATCTGTCAGGGGTACTTCATGGTATGAAAGTCCCTTCCTCCTTTTTCTGGCCATCCCTCAACTTCCTTTCTTCCTAGAAACTACTTCAGAGCCTTCTGGCACAGGGCACCATTCAAGCTGTGTCCCTTTCCCAGGAGGGGATGTGGGTTTTATTACAGAATGTTTCTGGGTGCCAAGAAGGAAGACACCTGCAGACCCATTCTGTACCTGTCTCAGGTCAGCACCTTTCTGAAGATCCCTTCCTTTCAGATGTTATCCCTTCAGACCCTCTTTCCTTTCTTCCCCAGGCTTTTCTGGTCTCCCTGTATCTCAAGGATGCTTATCTTCACATCCCAGTTTTTTCCTTGTATTTTCAGTTCTGTGCTTTGCCATTTGGCCTTTCTACTTCCCCAAGGGTTTTCACTGAATGGCTCACTCTTGTGATTTTTTTGCAGGATAAGAGGAGTTCAGATCTTTCCTTATCTGGACGGCCTATTTATTCAGGCTTCCGCCCCGAGGCCTTGCTTCAGTACTTCCACTACACTATTTGTCTCTTGCAAAGCCTGGGGTTTACAATGAACTTAACAGACATCAGTCCTGGTTCCTTCATAGGTCATGTGTTTTACAGTAGCATGCTCCAGACCGTCCTTATGCTGGCTTCCATGCCTGCTCCCAAGGCTTTCTCTGATCACCTTTTTTCAATCCCTTTTTCTTCTGGTTTTAGTTACAGACAGGGAGTTTCTAAGGGCATTAGGATTTATAGTTTCCACCATTCCTATACTCCCTCTTGCCAGGCTTCATATGAGAATTACAGTGGTTCCTAAAGTCATTATGGCTCCAACACTACTGTCATCCTCTAAATTTTCTAGTTCTTCTTCCATGCCTCAGGCTTGAGCTTCAGTGTTGAATTCATTATCTGTCTCTCAACCCGGGACTTCCTTTTCAGCCCTCAGTTCCCTCTAAGGAACTTTTGAGGTGATAATATCTTGGACTTGGTTTTAACCAACATGAGTAACCACTGCAGCACCCCTGCAGTATCATCCTCCCTGGTAAGATCCAACCATAAAGCAGTCACTTTTGAAGTCACCATCTCCCCTGAACCCCTCTAGCGAAGGTCAAACAAAAACACTTCTCCAAAGATGATTATAACCTCCTGAGGGATGGTAGAAGCAGCTTTAATGCCCCTCCCCCACTGTAGGAACTGGCACCAATGTCCAAATCTACACCAAAGTACTGTACGAGCATTTATATAGATGCTTTGAATCAGGAATACCCGACAGGACAAAATCATCCTCTGCAAGGAAGAGTAAACCTGTCTGGTAGACATCTGCAATAAATAAACTATATAACAAAAGGTAAAAATTACTGTCCAGGACCAAGAAGGAGCAGATGCCCAATTGGAAGCCATCTCTCCTTACCCTGAATAAGGAAATAAGAGCATTAGTGATATCCTCTAAAGCCAACTTCGAGTCCAAATTGGCCACATCTACTAGAAACAATCATAAGGCCTTCTTCACATATGTCTAAAATCTCAAAGGAAGCACCTAGATCTGTTCATAACTGGTGGTCAAGGACACCACATACACAAATGCTGTAGATATAGCCAATCTACTTGCCAACAGATTCAGTGAAAACTTTTCCCCTCTGTTCCCCCATCAGTAAACCAGGACATCCCCAGTACCTGCCCCCCCCCCCTTATCTCTAGGGAACAGGCCGTCACTGCCCACTCAAAGGAAAAATATACAGCCTCCATGGGACCTGATAACATCCCTGGCTGCATCCTACATGAACTCAGGCATGAACATGCAGCACCATTAGGCACCCTATTCAACCAAAGCCTAAGTACAGGCTTTGTCCTAGCTGAGTGGAGGACAGCCACCATCATACCTTTACACAAAGGTGAAGCATCCACCGATCCGGGAAATTATAGACCCATCAGCCGAAATAGCCTGATCTGCAAGGCCATGGAATGGATTCTCATGGACCTCATTAACAGGGACATTGGCAACTTCCAAACACTTGATCCCACACAGTTTGGCTTTGTCAAGGGGAGGTCATGTCTGATAAATCTGATCGACTTCTTTGAGATGGTCACCAAATCTGTGGATGGGGGAAGACTGTGCACACAACCTACCTTGACCTGGCCAAGGTCTTCGACAGTATTCCCCACTTGGGCATAGTAGATAAACTCTCACAACTAAGCATCAATCCATATGTTACGAGATGGGTAAAAAACTGGCTCACTGATAGAACCCACCTAATCAAAATAGGGGAAGCCACCTCAAGCAGTCAACCTGTAACTAGCGGTGTATCCCCAGGGGATTGGTCTTGGGGCCTCTGTTATTTGGAATATACTTCTCTGAGATACAGGCCAAAACTAGTGGACTATGGATGACCAAGTTTGCAGATGACTACAAGCTGGGGCAGTCATCAATTCCCCAAGTGATATGGACATCCTCCAAGAGGGTCTCACCCAAACAAATGACTGGTGCCAGAAACGTGGCCTCAAGCTGAATGCCAAAAAATGCATCATCATCCCCTTTGGGGAGAATGACATCCCCACATATCACATTAATAACAATGTCCTAAGTACACAATCAGTAGTGAGGGATTTGTGAACCCAGGTTAATAGAAACCTGACTTTTGACCAACATGTTGCTTCCGTTGTACGGAAAGCTTTCTTACATGGCCCACGTCATAAGTAAAGGTATGTCATCCAGGGACAAAGAGGTCATAACATCCCTGTATTCTTCCCTTATAAGGCCAATTATTGAGTACAGTGCCCCTTTCGGCATGTACCTCGCAAAGCACATGCAGCAGCTGGAAATACCACAGGGGTTCCTCACCAAAAGAATCTAGGGCCTGAAACACCTACACAACACAGATAGGCTAAAAGCCCTATCCCTCTACTCAGTTTCATACAGACTTCTCAGGAGTGACCTCTATTTGGCATATAAAGCAATCTCAGACCCAGCCTTGATGGGACTGCTGCATTATCCGCAAGTCAAGCTGCACTCAAGCAACCCATACACTTGACCTCAACCTGGTCTTTGATATCAGTAGGACTTATAGGAGGGACAGATTTGTGTCCCAGAGACTCCCCTGTCTGTGGAATAGACTCCCTCTCCATGTCAAGCAGAGTAGCTCATTATCCATTTTTAAGCGCAACCTGGATAACTGGATGGGAAACAGAAAGTGCACCCCTGGGGTTCCACCTCTGTCTCTCCTGGACTGGGGCTTTGGGTACTGACTTGTCTAAACATGGGCTAAACTCTTGACTAGGCTTATAAGGGCCTCAGGGCCAATAGCCTAGTAACCTCCTTTGATCCTATACCTCAGACACAGGGTGAGATGGGGAGCCTCTTTTTGTCCCATCAAGGTCCAGTCTCTGGCCTCCTCGTCACAGTTCAGACCACATCAGTGTCAAGGAGATGAGAGTTCTCCTTTTCACCCTTCAGATCTTTCATTCCCTTTTTCTTCCAGGGGCTTTCAAAATCTTTACAGACAATACCACAGTGATGTCGTATATTAAGAAGCAAGGGGAGACATGAGCCTACCTTCTTTGCAGGCTAGCTCTTCAAACTTGGGATCTAGCTGTCTAGTTTCAAGTGACTGTACAGGCAGTATACATTCCTTCGGAACAGAACATAGTGGCTCTCTCTTTGAGCAGGTCCAAAATACAGGCTCCCGAATGGATGCTTCACAGAGATGTGTTTCTGGACATTGTTTATCAGTGGGGTACTCCTCTGATAGATCTTTTTGCCTCCCCTTTCAACAGGCAACTTCCTCTTATTTGCACCAAAGTCACAAGTCCTCTGGCTTCGAAAGTGGATGACCTGTCTTTTTCTTGGAAATGAATGTTTCTCTATGCCTTCTCTCTCCTTCCTTTTATTCCAAATGTCCTGCTCAAGATAGAGCAAGACTTCCCCAAAGTCTTGTTGGTGACTCCCCTTTGGCCCTGACAGCATTGGTTCCCTCTTACTAGCCAAGGGCAGTCAACACAAGTTACCTCACAGGGTGGACCTGTTTTCACACGACAAGGAGTCTCTCATACATCCTCACTTGTCTACTTTTCAACTGACATTGTGGGTGATAGTGTTTTGATCCCTTTTATAGGCACCTTTTTGCTGGGGTCATGGTTAAGGTTCTGCAGGAATCCAGAAAACCCAGTACCAGGAACTCCTGTATGTCCAGATGGAAGAGATTTTCTGTTTGGTGCCTTGCTCATAACCAGGATCCTCTTTATGTGGAGATCCCTCTGGTTCTCTTATTTGTGTGAATTGCTCTGCACTGGTTTAGTATATTCTGTTAAAGCTCACCTTTCAGCTATTTCTGCATGTCTGCCATTAACTCCTCCTGTGGCCGCTAGGTTTGAAATTACCCAAGTTCTTAAAGGTGTCCTTCATATCAGACCTCCTAGGAAGCCTATTCCACCTTCTTTTGGACCTTAATTTTGTTCTTGAAAAATTGACTCTGGCTCCTTTTCAACCTGCAACTTCAGCTTCTTTATAGCATTGTACATGGAAAACTGTTCTTTTGGCCCTTATTTCAGCTAAGAGAGTGTCTGCACTCCAGGTTGTGCCTCCTTTTTTGTTTTTTCAAGGGACAGGGTGTTGCTTCGTACTAATCCTTCTTTTGTGCCCAATGTGGTTAATGAATTGTCTCTTAATCAGTCTATTATTTTGCCTTCCTTTTTTTTCCTCTGCAGTCTGCTAGTGAGAAGGTTCTTCACATCTTGGATTTGCATAGGCAGCACAGATAGTTAGATAAGACTAAGGCCATTCAAATACCTGAGAAACATTTTGTTTTCTTTCATCCCAGATCTCCTTTGAGGACTACTACAACAGTGATATGGAAGGACATATTATAGTTGTGTAAATTTCCCCAAAGCCAACTTCATGCTTCTTAAGACAGAAGTGGTGAACTTCATAATGCCCATGCAGACTGCTGAATGCTACACAAATGTACTCTATAAGCACTTACACGAGTGCATGGATCGTGCTATCCCAAACAGAACCAAGATGCTATCCTCCAAAAAAGGAAGCCAAACTAGTGGTCTCCTGCCATAAACAAACTCTACCACAAAAGAAAAGAAACTGTTGCAAAAGAGAGTAAAATCCCATGAGTGGAGGAGCTCCCTGGTCAGCCTCAGTAAGAAGCTAAGATCCTCCAAAGCTAGCTACGAAAACAAAATTGCCACTGATTCTAAGGACAACCACAAAGCATTCTATAGCTATGTCAGGAATCTCAATGGCAACACCCAGATCTGCTCTGAGTTGCAGCACAACGGCATGAAAATTACAGAACCAACTGATATTGCCAACATCCCGGCAAATAGGTTCAGTGCTAACTTTACTTCCCTCTCACCCCCTAAAGGGTCCATATCTATACAGGAAGAATGCAGAGTCCCTGTAATCACAACTACGCAGGTAAAAGCTGCACTCTGTAAAGCCAAAAACACAGCATCCATGGAACTGGACAATATCCCAGGCTGCGTTTTGCACAAACTTCAGAATGAACTGTCTTCCCACCTAAGCACCATGTTCAGTCATAGCCTCACATCAGGCTCTGTGCCCACTAAATGGCACACAACAACAGTTATCCCACTCCACAAAGAGGGAGCCACCACTGATCCCGGGAACTATTGCCCTATTAGCCTGACGAGCCTGGTCTATAAGGCCATGGAACGTGCCATCATGGAATTCATAAGCAAAGACATTGGTAACCTGCAAACTCTGGGCCCACCCAGTTTGGGTTTGTGAAAGGCAGCTCATGCCTCTTGAACCTGATTGACTTCTTTGAGGCAGTCGCCAAAGCTCTAGATGAGGGTAAGGTGGTTCTCACAGCCTATCTTGACCTCGCCAAGGCTTTCAACACCATCCCCCATTCTGGAATTATAAACTGCCTAAACTAGGTATAAATCCTTATGTCACAAGATGGGTTGCCAGCTGGCTCACTGACAGAGTCCACACTGTAAAAGTTGCAGACTCCAAGTCTGACTTCAAACCAGTGACGAGTGTGAAGTACCACAGGGTTCAGTTCTGGGACCTCTCCTGTTTGGTATCTACTTCTCTGAAGTACCGGCTAACACAGAAGGCCTTTGGCTAACAAAGTTCGCAGATGACTGCAAATTAGGAGCCATAGTCAATTCCCCAAATGATGTGGACATCCTACAGAAGGGCCTCACTGAGACAGATTCCTGGTGTCAGTGCAATGGCCTAAAGCTCAATGCCAGAAAGTGCATTGTCATCCCCTTTGGTAAAAACTCTGTACCCATGAATTCCCACATAGGCGGCAGTAGTCTCTCCTTTGATAATCACATCGCCACAGTAGTGAGTAAATCCTTCTACGTGGCACACCTCATCACAAAAGGGTTCTCATCCAGGAAGAAAGAGGTCATTGTTCCCCTCTACTCGACGCTCATTAGACCCATTATAGAGTACAACTACCCTTTTGGAATGTACCTCACAATACATTTGCAGTAGCTGGAAAGGCCACAGAAGTACCTCACAAAGAAGATTACTGGTCTCAAACAGATGCCCTACACTGACTGTCTCAAAAAACTCCAACTTTACTCTGTAACATATCGCCTACTCCAAGGTGATCTCTTCCTAACATATAAAGCTATGTCAAACCCAGAGCTGTTGGACATGCTGCACCTAAAGAAATCCCAATCCCTCCAAGCTACACGCTCTAGGGACCTAAACCTTGTCACCATAATAAACAGGACATGCTGGAGAGAGAGATTCCTGTCCCAGAGACTTCCCATACTCTGGAACAGGCTACTCATCTATGTCAAGCAAAGTTCCTCATTAGCACTCTTCAAGAAAAATCTTGATGAGTTGATGGGAAATAGGAAATACACCCCGGGGGTCACTTCTGTGGCTTTGCTCAATAGGGGCACAGGAAAATAAATTTCTTGGGTGGCGTAAGCCAGGGAACCTTGTTGGCTAGGCTTACTTAGGCCCTTGGGCCAATAGCCTAGTACCTATCTATGAACCCATAAAATCTTACCATAACAGTAGATGTCCTTCTCTTCACTGTTGCAGTATTCACTTGCTCCTCCCTTCTCCTCTACTCTTTTCCTTTTTCTCCTTCTGGATGCACATGTTCCTCCTACTTTCTAGGACTGTTGTTCGTCCTGGGACCATTAATTTCTGAGGTATGCATGTGCTTATGTCACTTTTATGCCCTGCACCTTGATCGGGCAGCATATGCTTGACATTATGACGTCTGTAAAGTCCCTATGGCTTTGGTATACTGGCCAGACATTGAGCTGCCCATGGGCAGGGAGTCCCATTACTGAGAAATACTGCGTCAGTGAAGAGAAGGACATCTACTATTTTGATAAGATTTTACACAACTGTGCTTTCATCATGCTCATTGCTGCAGTAGCCTTTAAGCTGTATGACTTTTTTGCTTAGGCCAGCTTCATAAAGCTCTTGCTCCTTCCCCCACTTTTTCATTCTGACTGCTGATATCTGTCCTTGGGATTTAGACAATCAGATTGAGGCTTTCTTTAGTACTTTCTTGCTGTCTGTTGGAGAAGCATCTCTCTGGCTTCATAGGAACAGCAGTCTAGCAGTTAAGTCGCTGTTAGGGAACCCCTCCACTCAGAAATTGCCCTGTTAAGGAAAATAAATATTTATCTGTTCTTTGAATAAAAGCAGTGTTTCCCCTTTAAGAAACCCCATTTTTTTTTTTTTTTTAAATCAGAAGTCCTGTTAGGGACACCTTTTCTTAACTAGTAGTGTTATTGCATTTGAGGCTAATTTTTACTGCTTGTGTCAACTTTGAATTTTGTGGAAGAGAAAGGTTTATGGAGGAACAGGCAGGATTTTCAGTGTAATGACAGTCTACTTGCTATTTTGATTTCTCTGTGCATGCGTGTGCGTGTTTGAACAGTACTGTCAGGGGAACTGTGTTCTTCTACATTTTCTAAGTTAAGGGTCTGGGCGAAGTGTTGGGTATGTGTGCGCTACTTGTCAGTATTTAGTGACTGCTTGCTTACAATTGACTCATTCCAGCTACACGCTGCTTTCCTGGTAACAGCATAGATACTCGCTCCTGCCCACCTGTCTGTTGTCTGTCAGTACCTACAAAGAAAAAAAATCACTTAAGGAATTCTTATTGTTGCAGACTCTGTCCATTCCTCAACCAATAGCTGTTGAATCTGCTTTGGCTATTGGTTGTTCCTCAGATTACTGACTCACCTCTCTGCTCACCCCTCCCTTTTTTTAAACACCTTTATTGAATTATCACTTGTAACATAGGCACATTTACATTAATATAAACATAATCAAACTGTATTAAGTTCACATTTGCAAACATTATGCATCACTTATATTGCTATATATCATATAACCTAAGCAACATTACATAAATTATTCAATTCTTGCCCCTCCTGCCACCCCCCCCTTTTTTTTTTTTATAAACAAGATGCATCTTTATTAAGCCATCACTTATGATATAGATAGTCATACATTTATATAACTGAAAACAAATCACACCAACACAATCCTGGTTCATAGGTAGGTACTAGGCTCTCGGCCCTGGGGCCTATACAAGCCCAGCCAAAAAGGTACCCTGGCTTTTGTCACCCAAGAAAATTATTTTCCTGTGCCGCTGTCAAGCAGAGCCACAGAGGTGATCCCTGGGGTGAATTTCCTATTTCCCATCCAATCATCAAGATTTTTCTTGAAGAGTGGTAATGAGGAGCTTTGTTTGATATAGATAGGTAGTTTATTCCAGAGTATGGGAAGTCTCTGGGACAGGAATCTATCCCCCAGCATGTTCTGTTTATTGTGGTGACAAGGTTTAGGTCCCTAGAGCATGTAGCTTGGAGGGATTGGGATTTCTTTAAGTGGAGCATGTCCATTAGCTCTGGGTTTGACATAGCTTTGTATGTTAGGCAGCGATCACCTCTGGGTAGGCGATATGCGATGGAGTAAAGCTGGAATTTTTTGAGACTGTCTGCGTAGGGCATCTGTTTGAAGCCGGA
Source organism: Protopterus annectens (assembly GCF_019279795.1). Taxonomy (NCBI): domain Eukaryota; kingdom Metazoa; phylum Chordata; order Ceratodontiformes; family Protopteridae; genus Protopterus; species Protopterus annectens. The sequence goes on along the minus strand of NC_056739.1, from coordinate 854,987,639 downwards.
AATCCTCTTTGAGGTATTTCTGCGACCTTTCCAGTTGTAGATGTCTTGTGAGGTACATACCAAAAGGGGTGTTGTACTCTAATGGGTCTAATGAATGATGAGTAGAGGGGAACAGTGACCTCTTTTTTTTTTTTTTCTGGATGAGAAACCTTTTGTGATGAGGTGTGTCACGTAGAAGGATTTCCTGACTACTGTGGTGATGTGATTATCAAAGGAGAGACTACTGTCCACCTGTGTCCCAGGGTCTCCTATCACACTTTCAGTCTTAAGTATACTACCGCCTATGTTGTAGTTCATGAGTACAGAGTTTTTACCAAAGGAGATGACAGTGCACTTTTTGGCATTGAGCTTGAGGCCATGGCTTTGACACCAGGCATCTGTCTCAGTGAGGCCCTTTTGTAGGATGTCCACATTGTTAGAAGTTTCGATTATGGCTCCTAGCTTGCAGTCATCTGTGAACTTCGTTAGCCAAAGACCTTCTGTGTTAGCCTGTACTTCAGAGAAGTAGATACCAAACAGGAGAGGACCCAGGGCTGAACCCTGTGGCACTCCACTTGTCACTGGTCTGAATTCGGATTTGGAGTCTGCTACTTTCACATTGTGGGTTCTGTCAGTGAGCCAGTTGGCAACCCATTTTGTGACATAGGGATTTATACCTAGTTTAGTGAGTTTATCTGTAATTCCAGAGTGGGGGATGGTGTTGAAAGCCTTGGCAAGATCTAGATAGGCTGTGTGAACCACCTTACCCTTGTCTACGGCTTTGGTGACTGCTTCAAAGAAGTCTCTCAGGTTTAGGAGATATGATCTGCCTTTTACAAACCCGAGCTGGGTGGGGTCCAGAGTTTGGAGGTTACCAATGTCTTTGTTTATAAGTTCCATGATGATACGTTCCATGGCCTTGCGGACCGGGCTCGTCAGGCTAATGGGGCGGTAGTTCCCAGGGTCCGTGGTTGCTCCCCCCTTCTGGAGTGGGATAACTGTTGCTGTGCGCCATTCAGCAGGCACAAAGCCTGAGGTGAGGCTGTGATTGAACATGGTACTTGGGTGGGGTGCCAGTTTGTTCTGTAGTTCATGTAGAACGCAGCCTGGGATGTTGTCTGGTCCCATGGATACTGTGTTCTTGGCTTTGGAGAGTGTGGTTTTTACCTATACAGCCGTGATTACAGGAACTTTGCATTCTTCCGGTGTAGAGATGGGCTCTTTAGGGGGTGAGAGGGGGCTAAAGTTAGCACTGAACCTATCTGCCAGGATGTTGGTAATATCAGTTGGGTCTGTATGTTTAGTGCCATTGTGCTGTAACTCGGAGCAGATCTGAGTGTTGCCATTGAGATTCTTGACATAGCTATAGAATGCTTTGTGGTTGTCTGTAGAATCATTGGTGATTTTGTTTTCGTAACTAGCTTTGGAGGATTTTATCAGGGATCGCAGCTTCTTACTGAGGCTAACCTGGGAGCTCCTTCACTCGTGGGATTTTACTTTCTTTTGCAACAGTTTCTTCCTTCTGTTGTACAGTTTGTTTATGGCAGGGGACCACCAGATTGGCTTCTTTTTTTGGAGGATAGCATCTTGGTTCTGTTTGGGATAGCATGATCCATGCAGTCATGTAAATGCTTATAAAGTGCAATTGTGTAAGATTCAGTAGTCATAACTGTATTGTCCATCTGCATGGGTGTCATGAAGTTCAGCACTTCTGTCTTAAGAATCATGAAGATGGCTTTGGAGAAATTTGTTACCATGGTTTCCTTAATGGGGGGTGGGGGCAGGATGTGGATATCTAGGGTAATTAGCTTATGGTCAGATCGGACCAATGAGGAGTTGACTTCAGATGTGGAACACCGGTCATTCATGTTGGCAATGACTAGGTCTGGGGTATTGTTGCCCCTGGTGGGGGTGTGGATAAGTTGATCCAGGGCATTGGAGTTTATGAATTCCAGAAAGCGTTGAGCGAAGGAGTTGGCACATGAGTAGATTCCCCAGTTAATGGTGGGGTAGTTGAAATCACCCATTATTAGGGTGTTTGGTTGAACCCTAATATTTTCCAGTACATCAAGAAAAGAGGAGTGGGAATCCTGGGGCATGGTGAGTGATGTGTAGCAAGCTACAATTTGGATTGCAGTTTTGTCCAGAGTTAGTTGCACTTGGATAACCTTGGCTGCATTATGCTGAGCAACTAGCCTGGAGGTGTGGATATCCTTAATGAATATGGACACACCTCCGCCTTTGGTGTTCGGGTCCAGGTTACATGGCCGTAAAGTGTGGTATGAGTTATAGCCTGGTAGTGCAGGGATGCTCTCTGGAGCCTTTAACCAGGTCTCAGTCACTGCACAGATATCGATGTTCTCCATTTTAAGGAGTGCCTCGAGTGAGTGCATTTTGTGATTTAGACTTAGCATTGTGTAGCATTACCCTCAGTTTTTGCTTGCCTGTTCTTGTTATAGTGGTGAATTTGTCATTTGAACCTTGCAACTATTTTACATCACAAACCATGCTGACATACTCCCAGTTGCAAACATTATATATTACTTCAAACATTACATAGCTCATTTAAGTCCTACCTTCTGTTAAACCTCATTCCTCCCGTGTATGTATTGTTCCCACAATTCCCATTTTTTCTTATGTAGTTTGCTCCTACCCTTTTCCAAAGATATCAGTTCAGTTGTTTTATCTCTGTTAATATGTTCACTACGTCTAGTGTAGATTGTTTAGATTTTGATTTCCATTTTCTAGTAATTGCTTTTTGACAGCCACCATAATTAGACACAGCAAGACCATACCATGTCTAGACATTTCCTATTCTGTATCATAGCTCAGAAAAATCATCTCCCTTGTCACACCAATCTGCCCACCCAGCATCTCCAACAGTGCTAACACAGGGAATCCTTAAATTCTGCCAACTGACCGCACCATAATTAGACACAGCAAGACCTTACTATGTCTAGACATTTCCTATTCTGTATCATAGCTCAGAAAAATCATCTCCCTTGTCACACCAATCTGCCCACCCAGCATCTCCAACAGTGCTAACACAGGGAATCCTTAAATTCTGCCAACTGACCGCACTCCCAGAAAATATGGTCCCAGTTGCCGCTTTCTTTCCTGTCACACCTCCAACATTTGCTGTCTAGCTGATGAAAAATGCTCTGGGGTCTACTTTGGTATAAAAATTTCTATGTAAACTTTTCCAAGAAAAAATCCTAAGTCTTCTAGATTTTGTTGTATATTTGAGAGGCATACATATATCCTCCCATTGTTTCTTTGTAAATCTCTCTTCCCAATCCTTTCTAACCTTCTCTGATTGATTCTTATAGTTGTCGTGCAATATTTCATATGCTCTACTAATTATTCTTTTTAATGGCAGCTTCTGTTCTAGATTCTGCTAAAAACTCTTCCAGTGCTGGTCTTTTCATTTAGGATCTCCCCACTCTGCTTCCTCTTTCTGTAGTCTTCTCAGCCAACATGAGCCAAAGATTAACCTCATTCTGTTCAGCTGTTTCAGTGTCTGATATGGGTAAGGAAGAACTGCATTCTCTAGGTCTGGAAGAAACTATGGGAAATTATTCTCGAATTAACTGGGGCAAGAGACCGTTAGACCAGGCAGATGTTGATATTCTTATGCTGGAACTCCTGATACTGTTTTTTTGATTTTTTTTTTTTTTTTTTTTTTTAAGTAATAACAAAGTACTTTACTTTGGCTAGACAGGCATTACAGGCAATAAATCCTGCTAAGCAAAAGCACTTACAGGTAGGCATCCCCTGTAAAGTTATTCTTCAGGAAAATAGGTCAGAATCTTTGACAAAGATAGGGTTGCTTTTTCTGTAGCTTCTCCTTCCCAACTCTCTGACTGAGAGGAAAATGTTAGATCTAGTGTTGTCTATTTTCATGTAATTCAAAACATGAGTTGTTTGGATCTGACCTCTGCACTGACTCTGAAGTTTCTTTCCATTCCAGGGCTCTGACTCCTCCTGTACTCATAATTCCCTGTACTCCACCCTAATACCTTAGATGTCATTTACCCACAAAAGACTTTGGACGTGCTCTTGAGGGCTCATTTTGGATTGTATCCTTTATGGACTTTTTCTTCAACCTTTTCCCCCTTCCCTACCGAGAGTTTTATACTCTGTTTTTTTCTACTTAGTGTGTGTTTTGTCATAGATAGATAGTTATATAGATAGTTTGTTAGTAATTAGAATAGTAGTACCCTTTAGTGATTTAGCATAGAGTGGCTGTCTTCATAGTTAACTTTTTTTGAGGTGGTGTTGGTTCATAACTTACACAACTTGTTTTTATTGTAAGATTTACTGTAGCTTTGCATTTATTAGGAGTTTGAATTCTGTGTAGAGTATTATAATTATTTCTGACTCAAAAAGATTTTTAAAAAACGTACTCAATTCGGGCACAAGCTGCTTCCACAAGACCCCCATTTATTCTGTCTGCTGATTGTGGGGTTTCTCATTTGGATACAGATTGCCAATCCTGAGCTGTTTTCAGCACTAGAGCTCTTCAGACAAGGCGAGAGAAGCTAATTGTCAAAGGTCTTCTTCCTCCACAGACAGGGGCCTCATCTTCTGCAGGATCCTCGTCTACTGGCCACATCTGTTTGTCTTCCAAGTCAGACAAGTCTAGGACCAAAGCTAAGACGAAACAAAAGAAAAAAGACAAATCTGGTAAAAGTGATGCATATTTATCTAGAGTTTCCAGGAAATATTCTCCCGATCCAACTGAATCTGAAAGCATTTTAGAGGTTGGAACGGACAGCCTCTCTGTTCCGATCCTCCTCCTCTTCTTGGCTGCAGTTCTCACCAGAACCGGTTTGCCTGAGCCTTCATTATCTCCCTTCTTGGAGAATAAGGGGTTATAGACCATCCTTGGTGGCTTCATCCTCTCAGTTGTCTCGAAGCTTCATAGAACAGAATGTCGACAAGGTGTTGTAATAGTTTCTCAAGATACAAATCCAGCTAGGGGGTTCTGTCAGTGCGGTCTGCTGGGAATGTACTGAGTACTGGTCCCACACACCCTCCTATTTTTTTGGCACTGGTCCACTCTACCTTGGAACTGGTTTCCCTGGTAACATCCCATACCGAGGAACCTTCTTCAGAGTCATCAGTCATAGTCACTTAGACTGCAACAGCATCTCTATCTCGCTTGATACAAATGGTTTCTGATCTAGGAGAGACTCTGAGCTGAATTTGAAGGGATTTTATTTATTGTTTTATTTATTTTACATTTGATTACCAGGAAAGCTCGACTGGACACAAGTCCTTTTTCATCAGAGGCCTGGGAAGAAAAGCTCCATGATTATGATCAGTAGTAGTTACAATAATTGAAAAAATTCATAAGAAATACTCATAAAAAATAATTGTTACAATAATGAAAAAAAATTGATAAACATACATAGAAGCAAATATATACACTTTTACAATTTACAAAAAACATCCTGAACAGGAGGCTTTTGCAAGAATACAAGTGTTGGTGGTTGTAATTATAATAGACAGTTTTCAAGTAAGGGAGGGGCCTAGATACTGGAGATGTAAGAAGGATAGTCATCTTACATATCATCCGTCTGAGAGCTTTGGCACTTGCACTGTATTACCTAAGTCAGGGAAGCTGACGGAAGGTATAGATATAGTTGAGGAAAGCATGGATGAAGTTGCGGTGTTGCTGATTGGTGCTAGCCAATTGTAGCACAAGAGCAGAACCATGTATCGGTGAGGTGAGCCTTTAGAGATTTTTGACTTGTGTAATTGAAGTTGTATTTGTTAAACTCTGGGGGTAAAGAGTTCCACTTTTCTTTTACAGAGTTTGAGAAAAGGGAGTCACCTGCTGTATTATTGGCTTTAGTTATGTCCAGGAGAAGTTTATTATTGGAGCATAACAGTCTGTTACTGGTGTAGGAATGAATTCTGTTATTTTAGAACAGGGGTTGGTAGGGAAGGGTTGACACTGATCTTTTCAGAGCCATCTCTACCTCTTGGGGCCTCTGCATTTGATAGCTGTGATCCGAGGTCAGCTTCGGAGTTGAAGCACAATTGTGCCGAGAGATCTTCTCCTTTGGCAGATTCAGCTTTCATGGCTTTTCATAGAGTCCTAGCTGTACCCGAGGAGAAGATCTCTTCATCTGGGTTGGTTCCTCCCAAACCTCAGCAGGATTCCGCTTCTTCCCTGCATCTTTTCAGACAGGGACAGCCAGAACATTCAGCTTCTGAGATCCATGCTATGTCTGCTCCCAGTCTGTTTCTAAACCTTCTGATCTCCCAACAGAAACAATTCATAAGAAACAGACTTGCAAACGGAAACACATAGACTCCTGTCCAGAGTTCTTCACAGAAGACACTGATATAGATGAACTTGAAGTGTTGCTGTGCTCACCCTCTGAAAATGTCACTTTTGGTGAAATCCTTGAGTTGATGAAGCAGAAAGGGGGATGGTCCACCCAGGATCCCTCACCCAATGAATCTGTGTTCTTGGAAGCTTTTGGTTCTGGTGCAACATCATCCTGGATGGTACAGCCCATTGACCCCCTCACTGATCTCTTGGGTGAATAGGCATGGAAGGACCCTGATGTAGTGGAACCTATCCTTAAGAAAACTGATATAATTTTGGCAGCTCCAAAGGACAGAAAGCATTGGAGCAAAGGTCCTCTAGTAGATGCCGTGAGGGTAGCAACAGCTAAGAAGAAGGAATTATCTGAAGAAAGTTTCTCTGTTCATCCCCCTAACAGGGAGTCCAGGGAGATGGATGGGTTCAGGAAATAGACCTATGTCTCAGCAACCTTTGCTGTCAGATCGCTGAATTATTTGGCTCATGTCACCAGGTTCTAGAGGGATTTGACCAAGGAACTCTCTAAATCCATTTTAGGTATCTTGCCTGTGAATGCTTGGACTCCTAGCTTTCTACCCTGCAATCAACTTCTAATATAGCCATGCATCTGCTTTTCTAATACAGCTGATGGTGCAGCCAGGGCAGCAGGCATCACCATGCACTATCATGCCTGGGGGCTCTTTTGTGACTTTGCAGAAACCTTCATAACATTATTTGTAGAGTTCTGTATGATGGGCTGACACTTTTTGGACCCAAAGTTAGACACACTTACCAGGAGCCAACAAGATTGCAAGACACTCTGTCTAGTGGAAATCCATTTTTTCCACTCCATAAAGATTCTTCTCTAGGAAGCAAAGGATGGGGAAAGAGATGTGATTCCAAAAATCAAGGTTCTTTCCATGACTGTTCTCATGATAGACCTCCTTGTGTCAGAGATGGAGGTAACTTAAATTGACATTGCCCCAGAGGCAGAGGTGGACCACATAACCAGGGCTTCAAAAGTCACTTCTCAGAGAACCCCTATCAGTGATCCTGAACAGTTGTCCAGCTGCTGCAGTCTGGAAGTAGTTGGAGAATGCTTGTCTTTGCACCCACAAACCTAGCAAAACATAACTTCAGATTAGTTGGTGCAGAAGATAAATTTCAGAGGCTGTTCTGTTCCTTTTTCCCTTTCACTTCAGAAAAAGAGGAACATTTCCACTGATTGGGTGGAACATTGGGGACCAGCAACAGTAGAAATTTCAAAACTACTAGAAAAAAGTCTTCCAACTGCTCCACCCAAAGACCAGTTGTATTCTGGAGTCTGCTTACGGTTCTTTTTAGTGCCAAAGAAGATGGGGTATCTCAGACCCATTCTGGATTTCGGGCACCTAAATCAATTTGTGAAACAGACAAAAATTCCAGTTGGTCACAATTCAGTCCATTCTGCATCTGTTGAGGAAGGACAATTGGATGTGCTCCGTAGAACTACAGGATGTTTATCATCATGAAGATAGAGAAGTGCTCCTGGAGATTCCTCCATTTCTGGATGGGATCCAATCACTTTCAGTTCAGAGCCGTCCCTCTTGGTCTCATCACAGGCTTCCAGTGTGTCCACCAACATAATGGCAGTGGTAGCAAAGCACTTGAGGCTGTTAGGGGTCTAAATTTTTTCTTACCTCTGTGATTGGCTGCTAAGTGTTATCTTGGAGCATCTGCTGCTACGCCACTTGGATCTTGTGCTCCAATTGTTACTGAACCCAGAAATAACAGTGAATTATCCCAAGTGTCATTTGAAACCTACCCAGCAAAAATAATTTATAGGATACCCTTTCAGGACCAACATACAGATCACCATGCTTTCCCTGGTCCACAGTTTTATCCTATGTCTAGCGGCCATAAATGTGCTTCATCATCTTTTACCTACAGCCAGATTAATCTTACTCCTCTTGGGTCTAATGCCATCCATGATTGTAATGGTTGCAGTGGCCAGGTACTGGATAAAGGGTACTGTAGTGGACCCTAGCAGTACAGTGGTCTCAGAACATTCTGCCATTGCATGCAAAAATTTGTCTCTTTCAGATCTGAGACATCACATTGCCTGGTGGATTATGTGCTCCTCAGTAACTGAGGGCCACCCATTCCATACAGATTACCCAGTGGCAATTTCGAAGGGAGGCTGGTCCAAGGTATATGGGTACCATAGAGGCCAATCTTCACATCAGTATCTTGGAGATGAGAGGTGCTCCTAGTGTTACAGGCATTCCAGAATCACCTCTGCAAGTGTGTGTTTTCCATTCAGATGGACAGTATGGCAATGGTATGGTACATCAGTGAAAAAGGAGGAAACCATTCTTATCTACTGTGTCAAGAGACCATGTGCATTTGATAATGTCTTCACACTGCTTGCTAATAGCAGTGCACATCCTGGGTCATCCAGTGTTTTCGACAGACAGATTAATCAGAGTTCTTTTGACTTCTTGCGAGGGGGTCCCTCAGTCCATGAGTGGCAACTTTGATTTTCCTTCACTGGAACCAACCTTGCCATGACCTCTTTGCCTTTTACCTCAACCACAAATGCAGCAGTCATTTTGGCCTGATCCCTCCACAGGGTTAATCACCAAGGGGGTGCTCTGGTTCACACTTGACATCTGGGCCTCCTGTATGCTTTTACTCCCTTGCCTCTAATAAACTAGTTTATATAGAAAGCCAGGCTGCACAAGGCCAGCATTATCCTCTTTGCTTCCTTCTGACCCCAACAGACTTGGCTATTCCTGTGTCCTCTTGGATGCCGTATCAATATCCAGATCTTCTAACTCACCCATCTGGATTGCCTCCTCTGAACCAGACATTCATGAAACTGACCGCATGGTTTCTGCAGTTTAGATCATAGCCAGAGATGCCAGGCTCCCTACTACAGTTGTCGGGTACAAAGCCAGCTACAAAAAAGGTGTACCACAGTAGGTGTAAAAGGTTCTCTTACTTGGGCAGTCTCTAAAATGATTGGACCCCTGTTGAGCACCCATTCCGTCCATAAACAAATTTTTATCTTGTCATTTTGACAAAAGTTCTAGTTATTCTGCTGTCAAAGCTCAAATGGCAGCTCTCTAACCTCCACATTGGCCATAATGATTCCTCCACTGCTTCTTTAAAGGTTCCTAAAGCTTTTTTGAGAGGGACCTTGACATGGTTGTTCCATGGGACATTTCCATTAAGTCTCAAGCTCTACCCCAGTGCCCCTTTGAGCCTGCAGTCACAATAGATCAAACATTCTTGACTGGAAAACAATTTTTCTGCTGGTAGTTACATCATCCAAATGGATTTCGGAATTGCAGGCACTTGAATGCAAACCTCCCTGTCTGTTTTTTTTCATAAAAACAGAGTTGTTCTGAGAACAAATGTCTCTTTTCTACCTAAGGTGGCATCTGAAGCAAACTGAAATTAGTCAATAAATTTACCAGTATTTTTCCCAAATAACCAACGTATGTACAACATATTCACCCTTGTTTGAGTGTTTGTTACCTCGGGTCCCTATCTTCATAGAACTAAACAATTCAGGAAGTCTGATCAGTTGTTTGCTGCGTTTTCAATGCCAAAATTCGGTAAAGCTTTTGCTAAAGTTACTCTCACTAGGCATTGTCAGAGTGTATTCCCTTATTTTTATTATAAACAATCTAAACCTAAGGATCATTCCACTAGGGCAGTATCTACTTTTACAGCTGTTTCTGGAAGACTACCCATTGACGAAAATTTGTGCTGCAGTGACTTGGTCAACAGTCCATACCTTTACCTTTTTCCATCTTTATAAACTGAATGCTCAGTATAGATTATGATGTTCTTTTGGTTCCACCATCCTCAGGAGTGTCCTTCCTTGAGATCACCCAGAGTGACAGCTTGGAAATCTGTTCCATATGTTGAATTGAATGAAAAAAAAGGATATAAAAGTTATGCACTTTCCATAGTGATAGATCTATATTTTCAGATTTTCATCCAGTTCAGCCTCCCTTCTCCTTTCCTAAATTGATACCTGTGTGTGGCAGGCTTTATACTTCCTGTCTGTGAACAGTCCTGTACTGACTGTCGCCTTTCCTTTCCCACTTGTTTTTTAGTAGCAATTTTTTCCTTTTCATGTGTGGACAGCATAAGATAGTTTTATATTGGATGGGAGCAAACTTGATCTGAGGTATTAGGGTGGAGTACAGTGAATTATGAGTAGGGGAGGAGCAAGAACCCTGAAACCAAAAGAAGCTTCAGAGTCAGTGCTGAGGTTGTAAACGACAATCCATGTGTTGAACTGGACGAAAATCAGACAACCTGGATCTATTGTTGTGGCAAGTACATAATTTTCATTTCTTATCCTCGTCTGGAGGAATTTTCATTTAATCAGACCATTGTTAGGATGAATGAGTTATTTTTATGGGAACAAATATATGTTCCCCTGAACTGAGGAGGCTTGATACATAAACAATGGATGTACCTCATTCAGGAGGATATGTTGTATGCTGCCAGTACTCATCCTGCTGGGTAAAAAAAAAATAGATTAGCTGTATAATTTATCTCAGACTGATAAATTTATTTTCTCTTGTGTCTACCATTTCAGCCGAGTCCCATGCTGACAACAAGCTAGTCCCCAATATGAACCTTTCACATGGTGACAAAGAAAGTAAAATGTTGGACTGTATAGGTAAGAGAATATTTTCTTCCAGTTTAGCCTTCAGAATTGTGAATTACCAGGCATATATGTGGAAATGTATGCCTTGTTTTAGGACAGTCTGAGGGAATTGGATTTCAGTTTTCCTACTGAAGGCTTTTTTTTTTTTTTTTTTTAACAAAACTGTGTCAGCCCTTTCTCAAGTAAACATGCTTTGCAGAGTGTGTTCGATTGTGCAGGTGCTGTGTCTAAGGCCTTTACTACTATGTTGAGAAGATATACTTAACTACATAATCAGATGTCTGCTGATGAGGCAAGTTTGAAATTTTGGATTCTGCTTTAGATAAGGAGGTATTGTTTAGTTCTTCTGCTGCCCATGTTTTCAAATGATATGAAAAAAGGAGGGGAATTAATTCAGTGAGTTTCTGAGGTCTTTCCTGTACCCCAATACAAATTGTATAGGCTTTCTTCTTACACCAAAAGGCAAACTAAACAAAACCAATCCTTTTTTGGCAAACATAATGCAAAAAACAAAAAAGAGAGAGAGATGTCCAGGAGGTAACAAAAGTATAAAAAAAAAAAAAAAAAAAAAAAAAATGTATTTTCAGAATGATTATGCCAGCATTCCCTACCTTCTTCCCTCTCCCCCAGTTAATCTCTTCACATCTTTCCCTAAAATTGCCCCTTAGCATTCCCCTTTGGTGAAAGATAATTTTGAACTCCTAGATGTTAAAAGTAGTACAGGAGGGGTTACAGGGGGCACTGGTTAGAAAAACTTCCTTTCGGGGAGTACCTCCCCACACTGTTGAACCAAACAGTTTTTCCTCTGTTTTTTCATTCTTGACATGCAACAGGAGTCATAGAATCAGTACCTTTACATCAAAGGGGCATACACTTCTACTCCAGAATGTTCCTAGTACAAAACAAAGGGACATCTTGGAGACCAATACTAAATCTTTCATTTCTAAGTCTGTATGTGAAAATTCCAGAGTTCAAAATGTTGACTTGAGAACCTGTTACCCCTCTGTCTGCCAGTGAGCTACTGGTTAACACTGGACCTGAAAGATGACTACTACCATATTCCCATAGACATATGCTGTAAGAAATTTCTAAGGTTTTCTGTTTTTGGGTCACATTAGCAGTTGTCTGTATTACCCTTTGGTTTATCTACAGTTCCAAGAGTATTTACAAAATGCCTAGCCCCAGTCATAACTTAGATTGGACTAAATGGCATTCATATCTTTCCTTTAGACTATTTTTCTTTCCAGAGTCTGTATCAGATGTTAGGAGTCATTAACATGGGTTATGTCTCTTCTGACTTATAAAGGCTTTTGACTCCATCTTACTGGACTGTTTTTCTGGGATGCGTTATATATTCCTCTCTTAAAAAGGGCTTTATCTGATGTCCATTTTTATTCATTCCTAAACTGTTGGGTTTGGATCTGACCTTCTGATCCGACTCGGCCACTTCTTCCAGATCATAGAATGTTTTAACTCTCGATCTCCTCCCTTTGAACATAATACCCAACCAACCTAACCCACCTCAGATCTCATTTGCTGCCATTGCAGACAGATGTATATTGCGAGCTCTGTAGCTTTGGGTATTGTTTTATCAATAATTTTCAGCTTTAAGTGAGTTAAATTTCATTTATTCCTTTTTTTTGTAGTTATTTCTGTTTTCTCCCTTTTACCCTCATAAAATTTATGTATTAGGCCTTTCTTCTTGTACTACTTATTACCATTGTTGGTAGTTTTACCCTTTCTGTATTACTTGTAGTACCTTTTATTACCATTATTGGTAATTCTTTTCCTTTTTCTTTTTTTCCTTATTTCCTTGTTTAAAAAATCTTTCTGTCCTTTAGTGTTTTTTTTTCTTGTAGTCCTAATACCCTCCAACAGTTCAGAAGAAGTTCCCTGATGTTCAACCCAGTCAGAGGGAAGCAGCTTCTCTAGAAATAAAAGAAGCTGCTTGAAAAAAGTCATCCAAGAGGTCCTCCCAGACCAGAGAGTGTCCAGAACTTTTTCAGGGTTCTTTTTTTGGTGGGAAAAAGGACAGGGGACTTGAGACCAATTTTGGATCTCAGCAAACTAAATTTATCTGTTCAATATACAAAGTTCCAGATGGTCATGGTTCAGTGCATTCTGCAATTTCTGCACAAGGACGACTTGATGTTCTCAACAGATGTTCAAGATACATGCTATCACACAAAAGCAAGCAAGTGCTCCAGAAGATACCTGTGCATCCAGCTGGGTGCCCGTGATTATCAGTTCAGAGCATTGCCCTTTGGTCTCATCACAGCCCCCATAGTGTTCACCAAATGCTTATCAGTAGTAGCAGCTCACCTGAGACTTCTAGGATTCAGAGTATTTCTATAACTAGAAGACGCTCTCCTGATTGCTGCAGCCAAGCATCAACTGTTTCATGCATGGGACTGTTTACTCCAGCTGTGCTTCCATCTCAGAGTATAAGTCGCAACAAATCTCAGCTCATACTGACTCGAGTATGGACTTCATTGGTGCTTATCTGGATACAGCCACCCAAATAACTTCTCTTCCTCTACTACAAATATAAACCATCCCATTTCAGGTCAAGACAATAATATAAAATGTTTCCCTTCCAGCACGACTAATACTTCAAGCCTTGGGATCCGTGGCAGCTGCAATCAGTCTTGTACCACTTGCCAGGTTCTGTATGAGAATACTTCAGTGGACACACACCACTCAATGGTGTATTCTCCAACACCCATTATCCATGCCAGTCAAAATTACTCAAGCGTGGACACAATCCACTCAACTCCATAAAGGCTGTCCTTTTAGGCTCTCCCTCAGACCAGAACCACAGTGATCATGAATGCTTCTCAGCTCGGGTGGAGGGGACATTTCTGAAAAGGACCATCAAAAAAGCATGGTCTCCTGAAGAGGCCAAGATGCTTATTGGTGTCCTGGAGATGAGACCTGAGTCTCCTAATTGGGACTATAGCGATCCAGATGGAGAATATGTCATCAGTTTAGTACAACAATAAACAGGGGGAACCAGATCTTACCCTCTTTGTCAAGAGACTGTGAGAGTATGACAATGAGCAATCCTTTCCAATCATTTTCTGATAGCCATGCATATACAGAGAAATCCAACGCGATTACACACAAATTAAAAAGATCCAATCTGATGCCTCATTAGTGGTCTTTTAATGTTAACGTGTTGGAAACAGTTTTCCATCACTGCGACCAATCATGCTGCGATCTATTTGCTTCTCCCCTGAACAACAAATGCAGCAAGTTCTTTGCCCTGATCCCCCCGACTAGGGGTGTCCCCAAGGAGATGCTCCACTTTACGCTTGGCTCCCTGGTCTCCTTTATACGTATCCCCCATTACACCTCATCACAAAATTTCTACAGAAAGCATCTAGATTGAAGAGCATGGTTATCCTCATTGCCCCTTACTGGGCATGTCAGATTTGGTTTCCCTTCCAGTGGCCTCATCTTCTACATACACCATGGATTCTCCGGTTTCATCCAGTAGGTGCGACTCGCCCAAACTTAACAGGCCTCAAGTTGACCATATGATTTTTCCAGTTCCATTGATTGCTAGACAGCACAGGCTCTCTGCCCCTGTCTGTCACATTTTTGTTATCTTACCATAAAGCTTTCACCAGAAAAATTTACAAGAGTAAATGGAAAAAATATTTGTTCTTTGGGCCCTAAGCAAAAACTTGGATCCCTTTTAGGCATCAATTTCAGATGTCCTTGACTTTTTGGCTACAATTTTCAGTGAAGGTGTTGGTTCCTCATCTATTAGAGTACAGTTAGCAGCCATTTCCAACTTTCATCTGGGAGTAAATAATTTTACTTTAACATAATCTAAACTTTGTAAAGCATTTCTAAGGGGAAGTTTTTACTTTAGACTTCCTTTAAAAGATTGTACCCCTCCTTGAGATTTAAGCATCATACTTCAGGCTTTGACTCGATCCCCCTTTGAACCTTCGGCTAAATGTCATCAAAAATTTTGGACCTGGAAAACTGTTTTCTTAGTTGCCATTACATCTGCCAGAAGAGTGTCGGAACTTCAAGCATTGTCCTCTAAGCCACCTTATTTTGTTTTTCACAAGGATAAGGTTTCTCTACAGACTAATCCTTCCCTTTTACCAAAAGGGGTTTGAGTCCTGTATTAATCAGGTCATTAATATTCCAGTGTTCTTTCCAAATGTTTCGAACAAAGGGGAGTATTTGTTGTATTTGTTAGATGCACACAGACAGTTGTTTTCTACCTTCACAGAACTAAAGATATAATAAGTCCAAACAATTGCTTGTTTCCCATGTTATTCAAAATTATTCAAACTGGTATCTGAAATTACTTTGGCCAAATGGTTAACTGATGGTATTACCTTTGTTTATCAAAAAGTAGGCTTATCCTTGACAAAACCACCCGGAGACCACTCTACCAGGTCTATGGCAATTTCATCAGCCTTTTTGTCCAGACCTTCTTGGATGATATATGTGCAGCTGGAACTTGGGCTAATCCTCATACCTTTACTGCTGCTTACAAACTGGACCTGGTCTCTAGGGGAAGAGCAACCTTTGGCTTGTTGGTGCTCCGCAATATCCTTCCTTAAGAGTCCTCGTGGGATTTAATTAGCTGGGACTGTCCCAACAGCTGAGGAATGAATGAAAATGGACATCATCACGTTAAACAGTTATGTATGTACTCACCATAATGTTCAATCTGTGTTGTCCATTTTCATTCTTCATCAACTTCCCACCTACATAGGATATAAAAAGTTTACACACTCCTGTTAAAATGCCAGGTTTTTGTGATATAAAAAATGAGACGACAATAACTAATTTCAAAACTTTTCCCACCTTTAATGTGACCTATAACCTGTACAATTCAATTGTAAAACAAATCTGTTAGGAGAAAAAAATATAAAAAATAAAAAAAAAATGCAGTAAGCTGTTTGCATAAGTATGCACACCTTTAAACTAATACTTTGTTGAAGCACCTTTTGATTCAAATATAGCATTCAGTCTTCTTGGGTACATACTTGCCATCAATTAAAAAGACTCTGATTAACCCCAAATAAAGTTCAGCTATCCTAGTAGGATTTTCCTGACATTTACTCAGTTGCCTGCTACAGCAAAAGCCATGGTTCGCAAAGAGCTTACAAAGCATCAAAGGGATTTAATTGTTGAAAGATATCAGTCAGGAAAAGGGTAGAAAAAAATTTCCACAGCATTGGATATACCATGGAACACAGTGAAGACAGTCATCAAAAAGTGGAGAAAATATGGGACAGCAGTGACTTTGCAATGAACTGGACGTCCCTCCAAAACTGATGAAAAGACAAGACAAAAACTGGTCAGGGAGGCTGCCAAGAGACCTACAGCAACACTGAAGGAGCTGCAGGAATTTCTGGTAAGTACTGGTTGTGTACTACATGTAACAACAATCTCCTGTATTCTCCATATGTCTGGGCTATGGGGTAGGGTTGCAAGACGGAAGATTTTTTTTATACAGAAAAACATCCAGGCCCGGCTAAAATTTGCAAAACAATACATCAAATCTCCCAAAAGCATGTGGGAAAATGTTATGTCTGATGAGATCAAGGTTGAACTTTTGGCCACAAATCCAAAAGGTACGTTTGGTGCAAAAACAACACTTCGCATCACCAAAAGAACACCATCACCACGGTAAAGCATGGTGGTGGTAGTATCATGCTTTGGGATTGCTTTTCTTCGGCTGGAACTAGGGCCTTTAGTCAAGGTAGAGTGAATTATGAATAGTTACAAATAGAAGTCACTTTTGGCCCAAAACCTTCAGGCGTCTGCTAGAAGCTGAAGATGAAGAGGAATTTCAACTTTCAACACGACAATGACCCCAAGAATGCATCCAAATCAACAAAAGAATGGCTTCACCAGAAGAAAATTAAAGTTTTGGACTGGACCAGCCAGATCCCAGACCTAAATCCAATAGAAGTCTGTGGGGTGACCTGAAGAGCACTTTTCACAAGAGATGCCCTCGCAGTCTGACAGATTTGGAGCACTTTTGCAAGGAAGAGTGGGCAAATATTGCCAAGTCAAGATGTGCCATGCTGATAGGCACCTAACCAAGAAGACTGAATGCTGTAGTTAAATCAAAAAGTGCTTCAACAAAGTATTAGTTTAAGGTGCGCACTTATGCAACCAGCTTATTGTAAGTTTATTTATTTTTTTTTTTTTCCCTAACAGATTTGTTTGTTTTTCAATTGAATTGTATAGGGTATAGGTCACATTAAAGGTGGGAAAAGTTTTGAAATTATTTATTTTTGGTCTCATTTTTTATATCACAAAAACATGGCATTTTAAAAGGGGTGTGTAAACTTTTTTTATCCACTGTACCTACCCCCTCCTTTATCTACTCTTGGAGAGATTGGAGAGTTTTGGAGGAACCTCTGTTCCTTGTTTGAGCTCCAGCTCCCGTTCCTTTCTTATTTTCCACTGCTCTGTTAGTTGTATTGGCAGGAAAGTACATCTGAGGTATGTTAGGTTGGTGGGACATTATGGGAAAAGGGAGGATCTCGAGAGTCCAAGATTCTACGATCTGGAAGAAGGGGCTGAGTTGGATCCAAGGGTCGGATTCAAATCCAATAGTTGAAGAAGAATGAAAATGAACAACACAGATGGAACACTATGGTGAGTCCATAACGTTTTATTAACACAAGAGAAGGTGGATTTTTAACTGGATTTTTTCCTGAGCTTCTCAAATCATTCTCAAACTTCTACATTAGAATTTCTCAGGATCTTAGAGTTCATGGCTGTTATGCCTGTAGCCAGATTACACATGAGAGAAAGACTGTGTTTTTTTTTTAAACATATAGGACAAGCATTTGCATTCACTTGAGTATAAAAAGAGAACTGCATTGGTGGAGACAGCAAATTCAGCTGAACCCAGGTCTCTCCTTTTCTTGTCAGACCCCAAACCAATATCTCATCTCAAACATATCAGATTTTGCTTGTGAGTTTCCAGAGGGATAAAAGAACAAAACCTCTGTAATCCTTCAAAAAAAAAAAAAAAAAACGCACATCAGCTTGAGAGATGTCTTTTGTGATCCAGGCCTTGAAATCTTTCTTTCACCTTTGGTCCTCAGGACCTGTTCAGGTGGCTACGTACAATATCACAGACCTGTATTATAAACAAGCAGGGAAGTACAAGGTCATATCCCTATGTAGGCTTGCAACCATGGCTTGGATGTTTGCTCTTCAGCACTCCTTAACTCTGTAGTTTTCAACCTTTTTACACTTGGGGACTGGTGAAAAT
This sequence comes from Protopterus annectens, assembly GCF_019279795.1. NCBI lineage: Eukaryota > Metazoa > Chordata > Ceratodontiformes > Protopteridae > Protopterus > Protopterus annectens. The sequence goes on along the minus strand of NC_056739.1, from coordinate 854,969,399 downwards.
AGGAATATTATTCTGAGGACTGCCAAAGCAGAAATAAAAGCCATTATTTATAAGGAACCAATTAAAGCAATCGCTGTTTGAGCGTTGTATGGCAAAGGATATGAAGTCGGAAAGGTTAGTCCTTTTTATGAGGATAGACCAAAAATATGGGGGAAAGTCTGGACATTTGAGAGGTATGCTACTTACCTACCTACCTATAGCTCTCGACCAAAAAGGGTCAAATCTAGAAATAATCAGGGACACTTTTCATATCACTTGAGACATTAACAAAATAACAAAACGTGAATAAATATGCAATGTGAAGTTGTTCGATCTCGCCATTTGTTCTTGCACACGGTTTCGGAGACGATCCCTCGGCTCCGAGTCGGCCACATTCCAAGCTCTGCGTCTAAGAGAAGCTCGAGGCACAGTCCCTATCCCATGATTCCCTGCTGCTAACCCTCAGATCTAGTTTGCCACTGCAACAGGTCATGTCGAGTGAGAGCTCGGGCCAGTATTTTTCATATTTTTTCATATATATCTATATATATATATATATATATATATATATATATATATATATATATATATATATCTTACTAAAATAGTTAGAATTGTTGAGTTTTATTATTAGGATTACATAGTACTAGTACTAGTGTAGTGTTGGTGTGTATGTTGTTTTAAATTAGTATTAGATTGTTGTGGGAGCGGCTGCTCCTAGGCCTTAGGCCATTTTTCCTTTTTTCTGTCAGAATTTTTTACTGGTAATTCCTTTTCTTTTCACCAGTTAACTGAAAGTTATTATAGTGTGTGTTCGTGGTAGTTTTGTATACTTTATACATATAGTTGTATTTGCTATTTTGGGCTTAAAAATGTCAGAAAAAGCCAAATCTGGCTTTAAACGTTGCCAGTGTGGACAGAAAATGTCCATAACTGATAACCATGTTTCCTGCGTTTACTGTCTGGGCCCTCTCCATCTTCAGGAGGATTGCTCCATCTGCCACTCGTTTAGTGGCAGAGTGATGATGGAGAGACGCAGGAAACTGGTTGAGAGAGGTCTCCTGAAGCCGGAGTTTCAGGAGGCATTGGAAAAGGCAGACCAGTCATCGAAGTCTTCGAAGGGGTCTTAAGTCTTCGAAGGTATTGGAACCCAGGTCATCGGCTCCGAGTACCTCTTCTAAGATTCGGTTGCTGGCTCCACAGACCTTGAAGCCGAGCACCGAGATGCTGCCTCGAGTCGAGGTCCAGGTCTTGGAGCCAGTGTCAGAGGTACCCCCTTCATCGATCCTTCACTCGGTGACCTCTTCGGCCCCTTCGACCCGTTCCTCCAGACTGTCTGTCTGCAGTGGCAAGTGCATGTGGATCAAGTGGTGCAGAAACAGATGGAGAACACGGCCTTATCCAAATTGATTGTGGTTTTGTCCCAGTTGGTTTCGAAGCTTGAGGCCCTTCCTGTCCCATCTGTTGATCCTCCTTAGAGACGCATCGAGTCATCGGAGCCGGGAGTCGAAGATCTGATGATCATTGATCCCCCGGGGCCGAAGCCTTCTTTAGTGCTTTCGGCTCCACTGACCTCGACACCCTCGGTACCCATTGAGGGGTCTCGGAGCCGACAATCTCTCCTTGGTTCTGGGGGGGGGGTCGAACCGAAGTTTTGGTTCTGACTCTTCCCTTTGGTGCCTCGGCGCAGATTAGTTCGGCTCCGTCCTCTGGATCGGAGCCCGTGGTTCCGGGCCCGGAGAGACTACCGCCTTCCTCAGAACCAGTGGAACCCTCGGCCTGGGGCTCCGGTGCCTGCGAAGCCATGAGGAAGGTCTTGTCTGGTAGGACTTTCACATCGTCAGATTCTTCTTCTCCCTCCCCGAAAGGTCCATGTTCTGTCTCTACACCACTGGTTCCCGCCAAGCGTAGAGACCCAAAGCCTCAGTCAACCCCAGAGGGTGAACCCTGCTCCTCGGAAGCTTCACCAGATGTCCCCTCTGATGATATCCCGAGGAAGAGGTTGTGCAAGAGGAGGCACCTTGATTCCCCACAGGAATCGGTGACATTGGATACCGACTTGGATGAGTCAGAGGGGTCCCCATGGTCCTCCTCGGAGGATGTCTCGTTCGCCGACATCCTTGAAATTCTCAAACAGAGGGGTGACTGGCAGTCCCTTGCCCCTACTGAGGACGAGTCGGTGTTATTGAAGGCTTTTGGGGCTCAACCTTCCACCTCCTGGGTAACTCCGCCCTTCAACGAGTTAATGGATCTAAGAGCTTGAAGGGCATGGGAGTCCCCTGACACATTGGAACTAGTCCCTCGGAGGCCCAATAAGTACATCACTGCCCACCAGGATAAGGCATACCACACCAAGGGAGTCCCAGTTGACGCTATGGTGGTGGCGGCGGCCACCAAGAAAGAAATGTCTGAAGCATCTTCCTCTGTTCATCCTCCTAACAAGGACTCCAGGATGATGGACAGGTACGGGAAGCGCATTTTTAGTTCAGCGACTTTTTCCATGTGATCGCTGAACTACCTCACTCATTTTACCCGTCTTCAGAGAGATCTCCTCAAAGAATTGGGAGATACTCTACAGGGTACCACAGATTCTGCTGTCTCAGACAAGGTGACAACACAGCTCAGTACCCTAAACTCTATCGTTAACTCATCCATGCGACTCATTTCATATGCAGCCGAAGGATCGAGTAGGGCTGCAGCTTCAGCGATCGCTCTGAGGAGACCATCCTGGATGCGCCTATGCTCCTTTGCGGAAGCCTTTAAGTCTTCCTTTACTAATGCCCCTTTTGGCTCCTGCTTTTTTGGGCCCAAAGTGAAGGAGACCCTCACTAGGTGTGAGCAAGAAGGAAAGACCCTGTCTGCCGTAGGGGTCCGTTTTTCCGCCCCTTCTAGACCATACCCCAAAGGGCAAAGAGGTGGAAAAATGTGGTTCCGGAAGACTCTGGGAGCTTTCCAGTCCATACCTAGTGAAACCCCCTCCAGAGGCAGAGGAGGGGGAAGGAATGGAAGACGCCGCCCAGGCGGCAGAGGGGGTCCGCAGAACCAGGGCGACAGGGATAGCATCCCTGGTAAGCCCTTCCAGCACTCCTGAGTGGAGGCCCAGCTGTCCTGCTCTGGAGGCAGTCGGGGGTCGCTTGGCTTTATACCCAGAGGCCTGGCTAAAACTCACTTCAGATTCCTGGATAAAAAGCATAATAACCAGAGGATACAACATCCCTTTCTTAAACAATCCTCCCATCCAAAAAAGATTCCCAGATGTTCCACCCAATATGAGGGATCAGGCAGCCATAGAAATACAAAGGCTGTTAGAAAAAGAGTCATCCAGCCAGTCCCGGCGGACCAAATAGGATCCGGAACTTACCCAAGGTTCTTTTTAGTTCCAAAGGAAACAGGGGACTGGAGGCCAATACTGGACCTCAGCAAACTCAATACCTTCGTGAAGAAGGAAAAATTCCAGATGGTCACGCTACAATCGATCCTTCCGTTTCTTCAAATGAACGATTGGATGTGCTCTATAGATCTCAGGGATGTGTACTACCACATAAAAATGGCCAGGCCATCCAGAGATCACCTGCGCTTCCGGCTGGGAGCCAGTCATTTTCAGTTTCGAGCTCTGCCCTTTGGCCTCACCTCAGCCCCCAGGGTGTTCACCAAGTGCATGGCAGTAGTGGCGTCCCACCTGAGACGACTAGGATTCCGGGTGTTTCCATACTTAGATGACTGGCTGCTAACCGCCACCACCAGGCGTCACCTATTGCAAGCCAGGGACTATACAGTCAATCTCTGTTCCCATTTAGGCATAACTCTGAACTTCGGAAAATCTGTCTTATCGCCCTCACAGCATATATCTTTCATAGGAGCAGAATTAGACACTACCTTTATCCCTGACCAGACTTCCCCAGTCAAGAGTCTCCGCCCTGAGAGAACAGATTTCTATTCTCCTAGAAAACAAGAGTCCCAGCCGCACAGGTCTTGAAAGTTTTAGACATGATGGCAGCAGCCCTTATCGCGGTCCCCCTAGGGAGAATGCACATGAGGATCCTCCAGTGGCTACTCTTTGCACAGTGGTCTTACCAACAGCTACCATTGTCACACAACATCCTACTCACGTAATTTTGCCAACAGGATCTTCAGTGGTGGATGAACAGTCATGAACTTACAATAGGCCGCCCGTTTGTTCTTCTCCCCCCCCCCATAGCCACAGTGACCACGGATGCTTCCCTGATAGGGTGGGGGGGATTTTTCAGGGGAGAACAGTTCAAGGCGAGTGGTCGGAAATGGAGTACAAACTGCACATCAATGTCCTAGAGTTAAGAGCAGTGTTCCTAGCGTTGCAACACTTTCACGACTACTTACCTCCAGGAACAGTTGCAATTCAGACAGATAACATGTCAGTGGTCTGGTACATAAACAAGCAAGGAGGAACCGGGTCTTACCCCTTATGCAGAGAGGCCCTGAGGATCTGGCAATGGGCTGTGTCCACCGGACGCTTTCTCATAGCAACGCACATCCCGGGGGCGTCCAACGTAATAGCGGACAGGTTGAGCAGAGCCATCCTGCTGCCTCATGAGTGGTCCCTCAAAAATCAAGTAGCGGAAAGGATTTTCCGCAGATGGGGCCAGCCTTGCTGCGACCTTTTTGCATCCCCCTTGAATGCCAAATGCAGAAGCTATTTCACCCTACTTCCCCCTCCGGGGGCACCTCCAGGGACGCACTTGTACACGATTGGCCCCCGGGTCTCCTATATGCCTTCCCTCCTGTTCCACTAATCCCAAAATCTTTACAGAAAGCCAAAGGTGTGGAAAGGATGATCATCTTGATAGCACCATTCTGGCCTCAACAAATCTGGTTCCCCTTCCTCCAAGCTCACCAAATAGAGGAACCTTGGACTCTGGACCCAGTGCCAGACCTGCTGACCCACTCATCAGGAGTTCTTCACCTCTCTCTCTCATCCCTCAAATTGACAGCATGGCTGCTCCACTTCCCAGCTTAGCCAGGTCAGATCTTTTGTCTCCAGCAGTCCAACATATTCTGATTTCTTCCCACAAATCCTCCACTAGAAAATTGTATAAGAGCAAGTGGAAATGTTTCACGTGTTGGGCCTCCAAACAAGGTTTAGATCCCTTGGTTGCTCCTATTCACAAGATTCTAGAGTTTCTATTTACTCTCTTTCACCAGGGGGCTTCAACATCCACCATAAGGGTACAGCTGGCTGCCATATTTAATTTTCATGTGGGTGAAGGAGGCGCCACAGTTATGTCGCACAGACTTTGTAGGGCTTTCATGAAGGGAACTTATCTCCGACCACCTATTCGGAGCCCAGTTTTTCCTTGGAATTTAAACCTGATGCTATCACCGTTTGAGCCAGCTTCGTCATGCCCGCTGAAATATATTTCTTGGAAAACCCTATTTCTAGTGGCAATCACTTTGTCCCGCAGAGTTTCGGAGCTACAAGCACTGTCAATGAGACCACCATATCTGATATTTCATCCAGACAGGGTCACCTTACGTACTAATCCGTCCTTTCTACCAAAAGTCTGCTCAGAATCAAATCTTAATCAGTCCATAGAACTTCCCACCTTTTTCAGGAACCATACCAATAAGATGGAATACATGCTTCACAAATTGGACGTACACAGACAACAGAGATTTTACCTGGACAGAACAAAAGAGTTCAGAAAATCGGACCAACTATTTGTGTCTCATGCAGATAGTAAGAAAGGACTTGCAGTTACAAAAATCACGCTATCCAAATGGCTTTCAGACTGCATAAACTTTGTTTATTCATCTTCAAATCAGCTTACTCCCCTCAAAGTTAAAGCTCATTCTACTAGGGCTGTTTCTATGTCTCTGGCACATGCGGCTCATTTACCTATAGATACCATTTGTGCTGCTGCTACCTGGGCCAAACCTCATACCTTTATTACTCATTACAAAGTGGACAGGGCCTCCAGGGACAGGGCTTCCTTTGGTTCCACTGTTCTCAGGAATGTTCTCCCGTGAGCCACCCGGGGTTTAGGGTGCTGGGGATGCTACCCGTGTATAAGAACAAACGGTGAGATCGAACAACTTCACATAAAGAAGTTATGTTCTTACCATAACATTCCATGTGAGTTGTTCATCTCGCCTTTGTTCTTACACTCCCGCACTCCTTCCCCCTCCGTGTTCTGGAGGAACAGGTACGACTCGTGGCTGGTTGTCTTTCTCATGGTTCTCTGTGATTGCCTGTGCCTATGTATGCATGCGTAGTCAGTCAGGTATAACATATTTGCCTGTATCTATCATTACCTTTTAAGTATATACGTGTATAGGTAATTTTGGTGCATATGCATGTGGAGACGGGTATATTTTGTTGTCTGGTTTCTTTGCAAACTAGATCTGAGGGTTAGCAGCAGGGGATCATGGGATAGGGACTGTGCCTCGAGCTTCTCTTAGACACAGAGCTTGGAATGTGGCCGGCTCTGAACCCATGTGTAAGAACAAAGGCGAGATGAACAACTCACATGGAACGTTATGGTAAGAACATAACTTCTTTTTTTTTTTTTTAAGGTCAAACAAGTGTGCAACTCTTATTGTCATTTATTAAGTGCAATTCATCACCTTTTCTCCAAAAGTCAGCACTTTTAGGTGTGATTAAGCGGGACAGAGCTAAAATTTCAGTCAAAATCAGGGAAGAGCTGAGAGGTATGCACCTACCTACTTCCCTCCCTCTTACACACACACACACACACACACACACACACACACACACACACACACTATAACACCATACCTCTCAACCTCTTAGCACAAAAATTCTCTGCAAAGCCAAAAATAATGGTGGGAACAAAGCACCAAAAATAAGGGCAAACTTAAAATATTGCTCTCAGTAAATTATAAAGTTGCTAGAATAAAAGGTATTGTGTTATTGTTGCCAGAATAAAAGGTATTGTGTTATTGTGAATTTTCTCAAGGATATGAAGTCTCAAATGCCTGTCATTATTTAGTAAATTCTATCCTCACGGATTTGCCACAATTAACTCAAAAAAAAAAAGACTAAAAATATGAGCCAAAAAATCTGGACATTCTGTGAAAATCTGGATACTTGAGAGACATCTCCCTCTTTTTACACACACACACACACACACACACACACACACACACACACACACACACACACACACACACACTGACTTCGTATATATACACACAACACACACCTATCAACCTGCCACTTACACACATACACCTAACTCTCACTTGTCCATTCATGGTCCACATTTCAAACATCTCCTGGCATTCAAATTCCACATGCAAATTCCACATGCACTGAAAATGAAGGCATAAACAGCATGTCACACAGACGCAGAAGATGAAAACGGGTCACACACACTTGTGTCTGTGCGTCTGGATGCAAAGAGCTTTCTTTTTAAAGAACACAACACCCTTTAAAAAAAAAAAAAAAAACTTTTTTTTTTTTTTTTTTTTTTTAATTAAAAAGTCTCCTGGCCAGCAGCCCCCCTCCCAGTCACCGGGGACCTCTTCCAGCCATTGTGCCCTAATCTTTCACAGATTGGCAGGGCATTTCTGACAGACCAGACCTGGTCCATGGACCAGCAGTTGAAAAACACTGCTTTAACTCCAAGCATCTTGCATTCCAGCAGAGTAAAACATACAAGCCGATAAAGCTGAGCATAACCTGGACAGACCCTCACAAAGTAGAAGTAAATGAAAATTGAATGAGGGGATCTTCCGGGTATTGATCCACTTGTGGCGAGCACTTCATATAGAGCTGTTTGCTTCTTTTCCAAACTTTTCCAGACATCTAAAGAAGTTTAGTTCCAGAGCGGTGCAAACAAGCCTGGAAAACAGATGTATTTCCATGTTCTTGGAAGGAAATGTTCCTTTGTGTTTCCATCCTTTCCACTGATATCAGAGGTAATTCTGAAGATTCAAACAAATACCCCAAAAATCATTGTGGTGAAACCCCTCTTTTGGCCCAGGCAACATTGATTCCCCCTTTTTGTGGAATTGACCAAAGGCAATTACCACAAACTCCCTCACAGATTGGATCTACTCAGACAGGGGAGTAGTAATCAACTTCATATAACCACCTGAGTGATTCAGTTCTTAACTTTTAGGCACTTATTTCATGAGAACATGCAGCAAATACTAAAGGAGGCAAGAAAGCCTGCTAGTGGATGCAATTTGTAGTTGGTGCCTAACCAGTAACCAGGGGCCCATCAGGGACTTATTACTGCTACTCAAATGTTTTTGAGTTACTTTCCTCTGCCTCACTTATCCCTCTAAAAATTCATCTTGTAGCCATTTCAGCATGTCTGCCCATGGCTCCTCCTTTTTCTTCAATGTTTGTTGTGAAACCGGTTCCATAAGGAATTCTATATCTGAAACAACCGGTTGGTCCTCCTTGGGATGTGTCAGCTGTGTTCTGAAGAAATTGACCATGTCACCTTTTGAACCTGACCATCAAGCTAATTAAAGGTTTTTGATTGGAAAACTACTCACCATTGCTCTGACATCTTCAAGAAGAGTACGAGTTGCAAGCTCTTATGGTGGGAGAGCCATATATAATTTTCTCAGGGATAGGGTCTCTTTAAGAACAAACCCCACATTAATGCCCACTGTGGTTCCAGAGTTTACTTTGAATCAATCCATTGCTCTCTCAGTTTTCTGCACAAAACCTAAAAATCAGGGAGAAAGGATTCTGAACGTGCATAGGCAGGTCGGATGCTATTTCTTATCAAGGGACACCCTGTATCCAAATTGTTGCCAGAGGGTTGTCCCTGTTTCTTTTTGCTATTACACTATGGCAAATCCATTCCAGTTAGTATCAAGGTACCTTCTGCTACAGTCTTGTATTATTCTGTGGTGTACTGGAAAGAGGTGGAATCTAGAAGCATTTTGGGGGCAGCTACTTGATCCTTTGTACATTTTAAAGAATTACAAACTAGATTCTTCAAGTCAATGCATAGTTTTGCTTGAAACAGCATCTAAGGGCTCCTATCTGTATCATTCCTCCCTCAAGACTGGATAAGCCTTGGAAATCTACCCATGTAGCCCAAAGGTTCCTGCAGTAGTGGGAATGATGAACATATTATGGTTGTGTACTTTAGATTTATCCATAAAGGTAGATGTTTGAATTCCTCACTACTATAGTTAAACCCTTCATCTACCCCCCTCTCTTGTGTATAGTTGTAGTTGAGATGTAAAGTAAGGTTGTGTGTGTTTCTACTTTATATGATTCTTTGTTTTTGGTTGCTTCAGGATAGTTAGGCTCATTTCTTCTTGTATGGGTTAGAAATCCCTAAATAAATCCACATACAAGTTACTGATTTCCTGCATACTAACAAACTTCTAACACTCAGCATGGCTTTTGACCATTTCATAGTATATCAACTTCTCTAATGTCATTCACTAATACTGTTAACTGTCACAGGAACAACAATAATTATATATCCTCTAGCTTCCTTGACCTATCAAAAGCCGTTGATATGGTTTCTCATAGTAAACGTCTTATCCAAACTAAACTTTTGTCAGTCTACCCTTACCTGGTTCCAAGATTACCTTACTGGACACCAGTAAGCAGTTTCTTGGCAACAGAATTTTATCACCCCTTCTACCAATGACTCTAGATGTCCCTCAAGGCTCAGTCTTAGGCCCACCACTATTTTCAATGTTTAAAAATAACCTCCATGCCTCAGTCCTACAAGCCTCTCTCATCCAATATGTAGACAACACGACAGTGATATGTGCTGCTTCCTCAATTCAAGAACTTCAAACTTTAACACAACAATCATATCTAGCAGCTGAGACCTGGTTTACAAACTCTCAACTAATTTTAATCCCTAAGAAAACCAAATTTATGATTTTCCAACCCACTAAATCAGCCTCAACCATTAACATTTTCATCATTATATCACTAACACCATCATCTCCCCATCACCACAAACCAAACTCTTAGGAGTCCAAATTGATTGCATCTTAAAATTTACCATTCACATTTCCCAAACAGTAAAAAAAAGTACACAAAAAAAACTGAGATCATTGTATAGGAACAAACACTACTTCACTAAAAATACTAAAGCTACCATTGCCCAATCTCACTTAATCTCCACACTGCTGTATGTACCTCCCATACTCCCAAATCTAAAAAAAAATTAGAGCTAGCAAAAATGCAATCCTGTTATGACAAAATTGCCAGATATCCAATATCATTACCAGCTAGAGCTCACCATTGTATAGCACTAAAGCAGCTCAACTGGCTAGAGCTCCTCCACCTCCTTCATTACAGCCAGTGAACCATGGCCCATAAAACCCTCTACAAACCTGAAAAACTCTTGCACTACAAATTCTACTTCAACCATATCCCACTAACAGAACCGTATGCTACACTAACAAACACCACATAAAAATCAATACAACCAAAAATCAAGCAGGAAATTCCCTCTTCTCTAATTATAGGAAATATCTGGAATGCATTACCAAATAATATTGCATACGTCACTAGCCCAGTTTAAAATAATGCTGAAAACCCACTTATTCAACAAATGGCTGTGTCCTTGCTCTATCCCAGACAAAGCTCTCCCTCTGACTATGCTTCTACCTTTGCTTCACTTCTTGACTAAAACATCTCCCTTTTCTGTTCTATTACCTATGCCTCTTTACATACTACTGTACCACTATAGAGATGATGACATATTACAACTGCACACTTAAATTTCTTTGTAAAATATTTTCAGATATTGTGTATCATTGTATCAGTCTCTCTATTTACTTATACTGAAATGTATAATGATGTAATGTCTCTGTACTTATTGTTAACTGATCTGGTGAAAACCTATTGTGTACTGTCTGAACTTTGTAATTCTGGTTGCGAGGGTGGCCTAATGGTTAAGTTGTTTACCTTATAGACACAAGGTGCAGGGTTTAATTCTCACATGGGGTAATTGGCTAGGCTTAAAATGGCCCGCAAGGGCAGTTAGCCTAGCAGGTAACCTATGAACCTATACCTACCTATGAACCTGAGTTAGCCTTATATATAACTGCTTGTTCAAACGGTGTCTAACTAGCTACTTATTTTCTTTGTTTCTATGTACAGCACTGGTATATTGTACTTCTCAATGTTCTGTACCTTCACTGTGGAGCTTTTCTCCCGAGCCCTCTGCTGAAAAATGACACGTGTCCAGTCGGACTTTCTTGGCAAACAAATGTAAAATAAAATCTTCACTCAGACTGCTGAATTCCCTGCTTTGGATTGGTCAACAGCAGTCAGTGTGAAGGTTTAGGGGGGAGCTAGAGCCTTTTGAAGCTGTCTGGTTGTTTTCTAGGCAGGAAATAATGCATAGAGCCTAAAAGCTGCTGCAGCAGTGAGGAATTTGAATATCTGCTGATGTCCTTTCATATCACTATTGCAGTATTCATCATCTCTGAGATCTCCTGCCAAGGGTAGCACAACGTCCGGACAGTATACCAAATCCTTTATTAATTAAGGGATGTCATATGTCAGACGTATGGTCCCCATGCAAGTGCATGACATACGTATGCTCCCAACTCGGTTACTGCCAGTTTGAACACCATTATTATACATCTGTCTGAATGCCATTCACTTTACTGGTTATACAGAGCATACGTCTTTTGGATAAGTACCCCATTGGGGGGGGGGTTCTTTTTTTCTTTTTCTTACATTGTTCATTGGTTTATATATCCAAGAAAGGGAAATGTCAGTGTTGGAGGCAGACTCCCCATAAAGACCTCCACAGTAGGTGTATGTTTTGCTTAGGTGCAGCTCAAGACCACACTCCATGCTCCATCTGTCAGACTTGTACCCACGACTTTGCATAGCTGCCTTTTATTGCTTGGCTTTCCATTTGCTTTGAGAACCAATGTCTCAAGATTTGGCCCAAGGTGTCATGGCAGAATCCCCTTGCCACTCAAAAATAAGGCCAAGAAAGTCTAGGCCTGAGTGTACTGCTGTCCAGCCTTCACTGGAAATCAATCTTAAGGTGAGTGAGAACCCAGAGGATAGCCTAGCAATGCCATCAGTTTCTTCCACTATGACCTTCTTGGAAGTCAGCATGGAACCTGCTTCTCTCATATCCTCTGAGGCCTTGCAGACATCTGCAGAGGACATTGAGGGGGGATCCATGGCTGATTTATTTCCAAGGGGTCTAAAGGGATTCCTCCTATCCTTGTTAGTGAAGAGGTGCAGGGTCCAAACCTCCGCATTTTGTCAGAGCAGACGTCTTAGTGAAGAAAAAGCAGAAAACTAAGCATGTGGTTTCATCTGCCAGAGATCTACAAAGGAAATGTCAGGATTTCACTCAAAGCTTGTTCATTGGCTTTATGGTGTTGAAGACTCCTGAGGAGGTTTTGGTTCCTGCTCCTTCTTGGTCTTTTACCCCCCAAGAAGGCTAGGGACCCAGAGTCTTCAGATGAGGATTGTGACTCTGAAGCTGACTCCTTAGCAGTTGCCTTCACCTTTGGACTATGGGTCTGAAGAGGAGGAATCTGTCAGTCCTGCCTCTCCTTTGGAGGTGCTTTCTTTTGGTGAGATGTTCTACATATAGTGGAGCCTTGTAATTGGGATTGCTCCCAAGTATTGGATGTCCATAAGAAATTATATGAGTTGTTACAGATGGACTCTCCTAAACCTTCAGTTGTCCCTACTGTGTTGGCTGCTTTATTGGATACCTTCTCTGCTGTTTCCTGACACCCGATTCTCAATATTCTGCTGTTAAGAAACCTGATAGATTCTACAAGGTGTCAGGTGCCTGCAAGTTCTTGCACAAGTGCCCTTTGATCCTCCAGTGATTTCTGTATCTACTTATAGCATTCTAGGCTGTTACCTTCTTCCAGGCTACTTTCTTCCTTCAGATAAGGACAGTAGTGGCTTGGAGATGATTTGGTAAGAAGGTATACACATCAGCTACTTTAGCTGTCAGGGTGATTATTTACCAGACTCCTCACAAGGTACATCCTGTCTCTTCTTTCCCAGATTAGGAAGATTGTTTCTGGTATGCCTGACTCTGAAGGTAAGGCCTTAGCTCTCTCCTTGCTCAGTTCCACTTTTCTCAATTTGCCCATCACCATATCAAATGCAGCTATGATGCATCTTCTAGGGCTCCTGCATTTGTCTCTGTTTATGAGGTGCTGTTCCTGGCTGATGACATCAAGGCAAAGCTTCTGGATGTTCCCTCAGATAGCCAAAATTTGTTTGACACTGTTTTGGCTGAGCTTTCAAGACCCTACAGGATCAAGCTAAGGTCATGAAAGCTTTGTAGCATATTTTTGTCCCACCCATCCCCAACTTTCAGAGGAACTATCTTGGCAGTCAGAGTGAAAGTGTAGGGGGGAGCCAGAGCTTTTTGAAGCTGTCAGGTTGCTTCCTAAGCAGAAAGTAATACCTATAATCTAAAGCTTTGGGTGTTTTTTTTTGCATAGACTGCCAAGACAGTCTTCCAAAGGTAAGAAGGCTCCTAGGCATGTTTTTTCAGATGGGCCTACTAAAACACCCAGGCCTCAGAACCAGTCCATTCCTGACAAATCTGCACCCATCTGGCTGGCTGTCCTCCCTTCCTGTCAGCCAGATTCCCTGGTCTCTCAGGCTTTTTCCGTTTCTCCCAATCTGGCAGCTGATTACCACAGAGACCTTGATTCTGTCCGTTATTCAACACAGTTACTTTATGACCTAGAAGACCCCTTTCTTTCTTCTCTGAAATTTCTCAACCCCCTGAAAAATAGCTTTCTCATTTTCCAGGGGTATTGCAGGGTCTGCCGCACCAGGGTACCATTCAACTGGTTCCACAGATCCAGAGTTTTTTTTGTTTCTATTCCAGGATGTATTTGGACTCCAGGAAAGAGGGGTCTTGGAGACCTGTCCTTGATCTTTACTTTAACACCTTTGTCATAGTGCCATCCTTCCGAATGCTCTCTCTTCAGACTCTGTTTCCTCTGTTGCTTCCCCAGGCCCTTCTGGTGTCCTTAGATCTGAAGGATGCCTACTTTTCATATTCCTATCCACCCTTTATTCAGGAAGTATTTGCATTTTTCTGTTTCTTCATCTCATTTTCAGTTCTCTGCTTTGCTGGACTTTCCACAGCCCCAGGGGTGTTTACAAAATCCCTAGTCCCTGTGGTTGTCTTTTACAGACTTCAGGGCATTCAAGTGTTTCCTTATCTGGATGACCTCTTGCTTCATGCCACATCTCAATCCAAGCTGGTGCAGGATCTTCATTTTACCCAGCTTCTGTTGCACAGCCTAGGGTTCACTGTCAACCTTCAGATTTCAATGTTGATTCAATCTCAGGATCAAATTTTCCTAGGTTGCAGTTGCTAGATGATTCCAGTTTTGGCATTTCTTCCTGCTTTCAAGATTTTCTATCTCATAACTTATTTTCTGGCCCTGTTTCCGCCACCCTGTCTTCCAGCCAGGGAGTTTCTTAGGGCTTTGGGGTTCATGGCCTCTACCATCCCCATGCTTCCCTGAGCCAGCCTTCATATGAGGAAGTTTCATTGTTAACTAAAGTCAGTGTGGCTTCAACACCTCCACCCACTGGACCGTGTGGTTCCTTTGCTTCCATGTCTCAAACTGAATTTCAGTAGTGGATTCAGCAGCTCTCTGTCTGAATCCAGGTGCTCTTTTCCACCCTCCTCAGCTGTCGTAGGGACTCTTCACAGACGCATCATAGCTGGGGTAGGGGGCCACTTCAGGTACACTGAATGTGCAGGGCCTTTGGTCCCTTCAACAGAAGTCAGATTACATCGACATCAAGGAAATGCAGGCTCTCATTCTGCCCTTCACGCTTTCCATGTGATTTGGGTCACTTAAAAGTTTATGTGGACAAAACCACAGTCATGTGGTATATCAACAAACAAGGAGGCACAACGTCTTGCCTTCTTTGCAGGTTAGCCCTTCAAGCATGGGAATTAGTGAATAATCTGTAGGCCACCCTACAAAGCAGTCCGCATTCCTCAAGAGCACAATCTTGTGGGAGATTTTCTTAGCAGGTCTAGAACTCGGTTCTATATTACGACGTCAAAACGTTGTAATATTGAATACCTAAAGATCAACAAGTATTCATCAAAATGCATTTCCACGAATTGATGAATACTTACAGGGCAAACAAACATTTGCCCCACAATACAATGAAACAAACTAAACCTAAAACAAACCCACCCATGTGGGGGGTTGCGCCCCCACACCCCCCTAACTAAATATACCAACTCAGAGATCGCACTACAGTGGAGGAAAAGGCAGCATTGTGTAGTTGGCCAACTACATCTTTGCCCTGTAAGTATTCATCGAATCTCACAAATGCGTTTCGATGAGTACTTGTCGATCATTAGGTGTTTGATGTTGCAATGTTTCCTCGTCATGATATAGACCCTAGAACACAGCCTCATGAATCTGTACTTCACTTGGATGTGTTCCTGGAACACAGTTCATTGGTGGGGTATTCCTCAAGTAGATTTCTTTGCCTCCCATCTGAACTGGCACACCCCCTCAGTTCTGTTCCAGAGTTCCAAGTCCTTTGGCTTGGAAAGTAAATGCCATGTCTTTCTCTTATAGGGGGATGTTCCTGTATGCCTTTCTTCCCCTTCCAAAAGGTCCTTCACAAAATTGAGAAGTACTCTTCAAAAATCTTGTTGGTGTGACTCCCTTTTGGCCCAGACATCCCTGGATCCCTCTCTTATTCCATGTGGCCAGAGCAATCATCATAAGTTATCTCACCATATGGATCTATTCACACAGGACAAAGAAACTCTTCTTCACCCTAATCTGTCCACTCTTCAGCTAATGCTTTGGGTGATAGTATTTTGATTCCTTTCTGTCACCAGTGTTCTGAGAATGTGCATGCAGTCCTGCAGGAGGCCAAGAAACCCAATACCAGGTGATCGTATATGTCCATATGGAAGAGGTTTTCTGTTTGGTGTCTTAAACATCACCAGGACCCAGCGGGGGCCCCCTTGGTTCTTTCCTACCTGTGTAAACTACTGCATACTGGCTTGGTGTATATTCCTCAATGAAAGACCACTTGTCAGCCATTTCTGCCCGTCTTCCAGTTACTTCCCTTTTAACCTCCTAGGTTTGAGCTCAGGTAGTTTCTTAAAGACATCCTTCACATTAGACCTGCAAGAAAGCCCATTCCACCTCCTTGGGATCTTAATTTTGTGCTTGAAAAATGACTCTGGCTCCTTTTGACCTTGCTGCTGCTGCTTTGCAACATTGTACCTGGAAGACTGTTTTATTGGCTGCTTTAACCTCTGCCAGAAGAGTATTTGTGCTCCAGGCCTTGATGGAGGGCTCTCCTGTTTTGGTTTTTCATAGAGACATGGTGTCTTTCTATACGAATCCTTTTATGCCCAAGATGGTTAATGAGCTATCTCTTAATAAGTCTGTCCAGCTTCCTTCCTTTTTCCCTTCTCCACAATCAGTTAGTGAGAAGGTTATTCATAATTTGGATTTGTGTAGATAGCTCCGATATTATTTATACAAAACAAAGGCCTTTTGTAAATCAAATTATCTTTTTGTTTGTTTTCATATGAGGATATTGGGTTTGGCAGTTTCTGAGCAAATCTTCTCTTCCTGGATTTCCAAGGCCAATTCTTTTTGTTACTTTCATGGCAAGCAGTTGTCTGCTTCCATGAGGGCTAATTGTACTAGAGCAGTGGCTTCCTAGGGGAAATTTTTCAAGGGCTTTTTACACCAACTCCATCCTTGAAGATACTACTTGGCCTTCAGTTCACACATTCACTAGACATTACAAATTGGATGTCATTTCTAGGGTCAAGGCAGGTTTCGCCAAGGCCATACTGCATGGGTTTTCTAGAGGGCTTCTCTTTGCCTTCCTCCTCCCTACCTTCACTGTAGCTTTTGTACTTTAATTCCCAGAGGTGATGAATACTGCATCAGTGATGTGGAAGGATATAGTAACAGTTGTGTAAAATCTTACCATAAAAGTAGATGTCATTTACACTGTTGCACTATTCACTCCCTCTCTCCTTACCCCCTTGTCTCTTCTGTCTGCATGGGTGCTATTTTTGTTCCGGCCAAGAGCTGGTGGTTCTCTTCTTTCCTTCATTTTTGTGGCTACACATGCATTCATTTCCACTGAGGGTCCTAGTTTTACAGATGCACTTCAGTTATGAGTTGGGAGCTTTTTTACATTTGCAAGGAGAGCACATGTCTGATGTATGACGTTCCCTAGGTAATAAAGGCATTGGTATACTGTCCGGACTTTCGGCCATCCTTGGCATGAGATCCCTACTTTATGGATAAGTGCATCTTACACAATTTTACTTGCCTCATTGCACCTACAGTATTTGCGATCTACCTGAGGAAAAGCCCTCAGTCTGCATACAGTAAATACGTGCTTGAACAAATTCTAAACTTTCTGAAATTTGCTGCAGAAGTGTTTCCATTGTTTCTTTGTAAATTGCCTTTTCATTCTCTTTTCCCTGTCTTTTGTAACCTTCTCTGATTATTATAGCTGTTACGCAATGTTTTATTCAGCCTGCTAATTATCTCTTTTTAATAGCATCTTCTGTTACAGACAACTCAAAACTCTGTACCAGAGTTGGTGCTTCTTTTAGTACTCCCCTATCCATTTCTCTTTGCCTGCCGTCTGCTATTAATCTCCGATCTGAAGCACAGTCTCTAAACAGTAGTCCAAACATCTGTGTAGTCGTATCCCACTGTATCATTCCGTTTTGAGTTATTTGTTTCAGTAGACTGGTCCTTTTGCTCATTTCCTTCAGTAAATTCCAGCCCATTCTTGCCTATTTTGAATGCTCACACTTGCAGTCCTACCTATTGATTAAAGTGTCGTCCTCCATTCTCACACTGACTTTATTAGTGTACTACTTGCTTATGAATACATTAATCTGTATGGCACTGGTTTGCTTAGACTCTAATCCAGAATCCTAGTGTCTCTTTCTTACCCACGCCCCATTTCATCATAATTTTACTCACTTTGATTCATAGCCGTCTGCTTTATGTATTTTTGCCTTAATAGTGTAGCTCTAAAATATTCTGTGTTCTGTGGTGAGAATAGGCTTATCACACAGAACTCTTGTCCTCTTTTCCTCCCTAACAGATTCCTTTAACTGTTTGTCATCTACTACAACTTCTCTGGTTGATAAAAATGTGCCTGACCTGCTTTAATAAAAACTCTGAAGAAACAAAAAACTGAATGCATTTTCAAAACCTTCCCTACTCTTTTAACTCAAAGCAGAGTCATGAGAATATATGCACGTTCCAAAAAAAAAAAAAAAGAGCACCCCCCCCCCTCCAAATAGCAGCAGTTGGTCCAAATCGCTGGTTGCATTTACACAAACTGCTATCCATTCTTAAAATCTGCATCCATCCTTTCAGTAAATTTTAAGATTTTAGCCTCAAGAAACTATGCTAGTTAACCTTAAATAAATGAAATTATGCAGTGCTGTATTTTAATGTGTTAAAGTACTAAGACTGCTGGGAGGTAACTACTTGTATAACTTTTCATTTTCCACAGTTTGAAACTTTACATATTTTCACTGATCTTGCTAGTTTCCTTTAAAAGTTAATTATATTATGCCTTGACAATTTTGTTCATGTTACACCATTTAGACATTTCATGATTAATTGCTTTGCCCTGCAGATTCATTGTCTCCAACTAAAATATTTTGCTAAGGGAAGAAAAACAGCTGGCAATGTGGTAGATGCGAGAAGGAACCCTTGTACGGTAGAGAGTTGATTATCAAAACAGTCAATTATCAGAACCAGCCTTCCAAAGTTTTTGTGTGGGAAAATCATAAAGTCTGAAAATGTAAACATATGTATTTGCCTGAGCATGTTTTTTGACAATATTGTTTATTATCCATTGAAATCGCTGAATGGTTGAAAAGTGTATCCCTGCATGCAGAAAAAAAAACAAGATTTTAGGCATTTTTTTTTACCCATTTCAATTATATATTTGATTATCCGAACTACCCTAGGTCCCAATTAGTTTGGATAATCGACTCTCTACTGTAGATATCTCTCCAAGCCTCTCATTGTTATTAGGCTAATGACCCAGAAGGCCTTTTTAAGCCTAGCCACATTTTACCAAAATATTAATGATGCCCTGTTTCTGAATAGGACACTGAGAGCCAGGCAATTGTAAGCTCTCTGTCCGTAAGGGACATGGGTGCCAGGGCCAGTGTCATTTTTTTTAGTCCCTATCCACTGGTCTAGGTTGCATTTAAACTGGGTATTAGAGGAACTTCCAGCAGGATGGCTAAGTTGTCTGGGGATTCAGTGACTGCACGTAACTTGCAGTCATCTGAAAATTTAATTTCCACTACAAATTCCTTAAATGCCTCTCTTTTTTAACAACTAAGTAGGAAAGCACCAGTGTCTATTTTTTTTACTTCATTACCCTGTGGCTTTATCTTGGTTTTTATCGGAGCATGAGCTAAAATATTTATTGGATGTGTCAAAGCTTTCATTTAAATGCACATATTCCTTTGAAATATAAATTCCTTCCAGTCTAACCCAGTTAGTATATTTGGGGAATATGTTCATTCTGTTTGATTTCCTACTACTGAATTCAGTTATTTCATACCAAATATTCTCATGCAGTTCTTCACCCTTCTACACACTCTCTTGTTATATTTTCCATTCATGGCCCCCTTGATACATCCTCGCTTTTACAAATCAAGTTCCAGTCCCCAAACATAAATAATCTGTGTTGAAAGTTGATTATTTCATCTATTTTAAGCTCCGTAATAGCAATTTCAGTGGAATTTAAATACATGCCATTGTAATCCTCCTCCCTTGTCAGTAAGCCCATATTAAAAAAAAATTGTCTTTTTTTTTTTCCACTTTTATCACTATTGGTACCCCTCTATAAATTCGGTATCACCCCACCCCCTTTTCCTTTATCCTTTTATATTCTTCTTAAGTCCTTTTTGTCAAACTTGCATGCTCATTTCTATCCAAATGTCTCCTGCAACATTGCTACTTGCACCCTACATTTATTAATATAATTTGGTATTCTGTTTGTCTATATCTGTAAGAACATACTTTTACGTTACATGATTATATTGACAAGAGAAGCCATTGTGGTAGAAAGTGGCTATTCCCATATATTATACATGACAGTTTTATTTGAATTTGTAGTTCCAACTTTGGATTGCATGCACAAACTAATATTTGGCATGCTGAACTTTTAAGCAGTTACTTCTTATCACCATTTCAGTTGTACTTTCAAGACTTTTTGCCTCATTGAAAATACTCAAACCAAATACATTTTCAGAACCCCCATTCTTTTAAACTTAGAAGAAAGCCCTCACAACTGTGCACAATTTCAATAAATTATTTATTCCTCCATATATGAGCATTTCCAAAATTGACAGTTGTACCCACATCCATTAATTGTTACCTATTATTTTGGTTTCTCTCTTCCAGGTGTGAAAAAACAGTTTGCATGCTTTCAGTGAACATAAACTTTTTGCCCCAAGGAAAAAATGTAGTAGCTATTTTTAAATAAATTAAATTGTACAGTGTCCTAAAGACTGATGGGGATGTTACCACTTATTCAACTCCCATGGTTTTAACCTTTATTTTTCATGAATTGCTTCTTACTGTACCTTTAAATGTTGCATTTTTCTCAGCAAAGAGTGTTCAGAACTCTCAAGATTAATTGCTTGCACCTACAAGACAGCACATGTACAAGTAAAGGCAGTCAGCAATGAGAAAAAAAAGCTAAATTTTTTTCTGATGTGTGAAAGAATCTTTGTAAATTTTATTCTGAATGCAATGTACTGACTTCCCATGCCATTTATTTGCACGTGCTGAGTTTCAGTATACCACTGTGAGTATTTGGGGTAATTCTTCATTCTCTTCAGTGTCTGTCTAAACATTGACATAAAGTGGGTATATGCTTTATAGTTCACCCTCAAGTTTAACAAAGTTCCAATCTAGCTTAGTCACTTTTTCTTGCAAAGCCATATTTCATGTCTATTCCTCTATGCAGTGGTGTTGATTTATAATATCCTATTTAATCACTAATTTCGGTGTTGCTGTTCATCTTCTGATCTACATCTCCCAACACCACTCTCTGGTTCAAGTTCGAGTCTCCTTATTCTTCTAATCAGTTCCTGTGCTTATTTCTGTCTCAGAGTTTCATTTTAAACAATAGAGAAGGTTCACTGGCAAAATCCCTCTCTGAGCTTTGTTTTCAGAAGGGGAGAAGCAGAGTCCCTTTTTGCCTGCTGCTCTCACTCTTTGTTGGAAAAAATATTTTCTCACTCTGTTTTTTGCATCAAAAGAGCCTTCAGGTTAAATATTTTGAAATCAGCTGAATGCAGCAGCTTGAATCTCACACCTGCCTCTTGACATTCCCTAATTGCTGGGATAAACTTGCTTCTCCTCTTCTTGGTGTACATTGGATAATCATTTCCACAAACACTCTAGTCTCCATTTTTTAACACATTTCCTTTCTGTCAGAGCTGTGTCAGGATCAATTTTTTCTACTGGCATGATTGCATGTTTATTAATGTAGGTTTTGACTGATTTCTTATGGGCAGATGTGGAGCATAGAGACAATGAACCCTTTCAATTGACATGTCCAGCTGTGGAACGCCAGTCCAATCTTTTTTCTACTTTCAGAAGATGAATTAATTAATTCTGTTCTTTGTTGTTTCTCTTTACGGCAGAACATCTCAGGCTATCCCTGTGCAAACCATTTTCTAGCTCTACTACTTTTGAAACGGCTCTTCTCGAGAAGCCACGTACTCTGCCAGCCTTTTCTTCATTCCCACCTCTGTTTTTTGTTTTGTCAGCTTAACTTAAAATCTAGTTAAAGCTTCTGTTTTTTCTATCCTTTATTTAAGCTGATATTTCCTTCATTGTTTCATTTATTTTAAACATCTCTGATTACATTTGATTTTTTTCCTCTAAATTACTGGAAACAATCTCCTGTACCAAAGTTAGAACTTGCTGCTTTTTCTAAACAGCTGCATGATTCTTCCCAGTCAGAGTTCTTTTTTCTACTTTTCTTGTTGGTTTTCTCTCATTTTCAACAATTTTCTTCTTTGATGGCATCTAGGCAGAGTAATCACTAGCCAGTAACTGAATTTTACCAAAACTAACAGTTTCAGTGACCCTTTTTTCTCAGTTTCTGTTCTGGGAGAGCAAAAATCAACCTGATCTGTCCTATTTGAGTTGCTTATTTTTGTTTTCATAAAATGAATGCAGTACATTCCTTCCATTATCTCTGGTATGACAGAAAGTCACAGGTTTTCCCTGCATATTCTGTCCACTAGCTCAATTTTTGAAGCAGTAATTGGGTCCGTCTTTCCTTCACTTCATTCTCTGATTTCTGGAGTTTTAGCATTGCATTTGAATTGCTACTTTAAACCTCTTTGTTTTCTAGCATGTTATTTTGTTTTCCTCCAGTTTATCACTTATTTTAAGCACATCTGAGTGCATTTGATTTATTTTTTCCTCTAAATTGCTGGATGGCCATCTTCTGTGTTAAAGCTAAAACCTGAATTGCTTTTTGCTGAACACCATGCAGGTTTCTTTCCATTCTCAGGGCATTTTGTTCTCCTTTTCTGATTGATTTTCTTCTTCACCAAGTATCTTTGGCATCCAGACGGTTTAAATACTAACCAGTGAGTGAGTATCCAATGTTGTCTATTTTCATCCAGTTCAAATGTGTGGGTTGTCAGATTCGACCTCGCACCAACTTAAAAATTTCATCGAATCCAAAGCTCTGACTATAATTCCATAGGCCCTGCCTTAGCTACTCAGATCTCATTTGCCACTGGAACAAAAAGGATGTGCGAAAGAGCTCTTAGAAGCAGTAGGTTGTATCCTTATTTTTTTCCTGCTATTCCTTTCCTACCATGAGAATTTTCTCTGACTCTGTTACTATTGGATCGTGTCGATTTTAAGAATTATGCTAGTTTATTATAGTTAGTGTACTTTAGCCAATTTACATACCTAAAGCCTTAGGGCACTTTTGTTGTGTTTTTTGAATTTGTTTGTTAAAAAAGTTAGCCATATTTAGTAGCTATATACCTACTTTATT
Source organism: Protopterus annectens (assembly GCF_019279795.1). Classification (NCBI taxonomy): domain Eukaryota; kingdom Metazoa; phylum Chordata; order Ceratodontiformes; family Protopteridae; genus Protopterus; species Protopterus annectens. The sequence continues at coordinate 854,946,364 of NC_056739.1, read as the reverse complement.
ATAGTAGATACAATTTTTATTTGGTTCTTAGTGTTTTGTTTTGCTATTGTTTCGATTATGTTGGAATATGCTGGTTTCAAGAAGTGCACGGAGTGTGGGGACAAACTTCCACTCCAAGACCCACACTCCAAACATGTTTATTGTTCAGGTGCACATACCTCGATGTGGACTGCCAGTCTTGTGCAGCATTCAGCACTAGGATCCTTGAGATCAGAAGGGACAAACTTGTCTTAATGGAGCTCCTTCCAGCACAGACAGGGCTACCTCGTCCTCCTCTTCAGTTTCCCTTTCCAAAAAAAGATCTATATTGAAGGAGCAGGAAAAAGAAAACTATGTTAAGGACAAGAGAGAGAAATGAGGAAGTCTTCATCTAAATCCACCAAAATGTAGTCTCCAGAACAGATGACGCCACTAGGTCCAGACCCCAAGGTACCTTGAAGATTGGATCCAATGACTTCTCTGGTCAGATGTAGTCTCCATAGACCAGTTACTCCCTGGCACCAGTGAGTTCCAGGCTACATTCACCTATCCTGCAGGAATGGAGATACACTCGGCCACCTTCAGTGGCATCATCCAGTCTGCCGTCAAGAAGCCTCACTGAGCTGTATGTTGATAGGATGAAGTTTTTGAGGATGCAAATTCAGCTTGGGGTTATCCTGGTACTGTGCCGTGAGAAGATACCAAGTACTAGCAATCTTACCCCTCCCTTATGGTAATCCGTACCAACTTGCCTTTCAAATCTGGTGTTGTTGGATTCGACTGGAACTGGAGCACCTTTGTTGGTGTTGTAGCTACTTAAGACTTTGCTGACTGCTTCTCCCTCTTTCTCTTCGATGCCTTCGGATTGAGATGAGGCTTTGAGATGAAGGTTCAAAGATGAGTACTGAGGGGGTGAATCGACACGAGATTCTCAGAGCCATCAATTCAGTTTGAAAGCTCTGATCTAAGATCAGCCTCTGGACTAGGGACCTTTGGTAGCGAGGGTTCCCTCTCCTTTTCAGATCTGAGAAGAGTCTCTAGTGCCATTAGCAGCTTTGGCCTTTAAGGCCTTTGAAAGAGTTTTGGCAAATACCAAAGAAAAGTTGTCTTCAGCCAGTTTGGCTCCATCCAGACCCCATCTACAGTCTGTTTCCTCTCCTCTCCTCTTCATCCTGTCAGACAGGGACAGCTCATACCAAGGGCTTCTGAGTAAGTCTGCTTTCTTAGCTACCTGTCCAATTCTGAACCTTACACCCCCCCCCCCCCAAGAAGGTGCTGCCCAGAAAACGGATGTTTATAAGTAAGCATTTTGATTCCTCCCAATTCTCTTATCAAAGATGCTGACTTGGAAGAAGGGAAGGGTTCCCCTCAATCCCTCCCTGAAAATATTACATTTGGTGATATTCTCAAATTAATGAAGCGGAGAAGGGGATTGGTCATCCCAAAACCCTTTTCTGGATGAGTCAGTATTCTTGGAAGCTTTTGGTTCTGGAGCAGCAGCTTCATGGGTGGTATCTCCCATTGATCCACTTATTGACCCTGTAGTTTAATGGGCATGGGAGGATCTTGATGTGGTGGATCCCCATCCCTATAAAAGCCAATTATGTCTTAGCTGCATCTAAGGACAAGAAGCACTGGAGTAAAGGTCCCCAGTAGATGTTTTGGGGGTGGCAGCAGTCACCAGTAAGGAACTATCAGAAGAAAGTTCCTCTGTTCATCCTGGTAATAGCAAATCTAGGGTGATGGACAGATTTGATAAGTGGACCTATGCATCAGTGCCTTTCACCTTTAGATTGCTGAACTGTTTTGTTTATTTAACACAGTTCCAGAGAGATCTGACCAAAGAGATCACCAAGTCTTTCCTGGGGATATTGCCTTCAGATGTTCAGAAAACAGTGGGTTCCCAGCTTTCCACCCTGCAGTCTTGAACAAATGTGGCCATGCTATTATTCTCTTATACAGCTGGCAATATGACCAGAGAAGCAGACACCTGCATCACCATGCTTGGATACGTCATTATGACTTTGTGGAAGTCTTTAAGTTGTCCTTTGTGAATGTCCCTTATGATGTTTCCACTTTATTTAAACCAGAAGTTAGACACACTCACCAGGAGGCAACAAGATGATAAGAGACTGGCAGTACACTTCTCTACCCCGCAAAGAACTTTCTGTAAGAACCAAAGATCTGGGAAGAAGTGTTTCCACAAATCAGAGCACTTTCCATAACTCAGAGAGTGACAGACCTCCCTGTGGCAGAGGAGGAGACAGCTTTAATGGACGACGCTCGAGAGGCAGAGATGGACCACACAACCAAGGCTTTCGAGGTTCATTTTCAGAGAAAGTCTTTGGTTGCCCAACTGCTGCACTGTGGAGGCATTTGGGGGGCATTTATCTCTGCATCCTAAAGCCTGGGACAGAATAACTTAAGATTCATGTGTGTTATAAATAATATCTAGAGGCTGTTCAATTCCCTTTCCCTCTACCAACTCAGAAAAATAAAATCCCCAGTGTTCCACCCAGTGAGTAGGACTTGGCAGCCATAGAAATGTCAAAGTTGCTGAAAGAGTCATCCATCTAGTCCCCCAAGACCAGTTAGAATCCAAAATCTTTTCCAGGTTCTTTTAGTACCCAATCCAAAATCTATTCCAAGTTCTCTTTAGTACCCAAAAAAACTGGCACCTCAGCCCTATTTTAGATCTCCGTCTCCTAAACCACTTTGTGAAGCAGGCAAAGTACTGGATGGTCACAATACATTCAATTTCACCTCTCTTAAGGAAGGAAGATTGGATATGCTTCATAGATCTCCAGGAAGCCTGCTATCCCATCAGAATTGCAAAGCAATTCACGAGATTTCTTAGCTTCCAACTGGGAGCCAATTGCTATCAATTCTGGGCATTGCTATTCAGTCTCACTACAGCCCCCAGAGTGTTCACCAAAATCACGGCAGTGGTAGCAGTGCACTTGTGCCTTTGGGGGATCCAAGTCTTCCCTTACCTCGATGATTGGCTCTTCATTGCTTCCGCCAAACATCTGCTGTTACACCACCTGGACCAAGTGCTCTAGTTGCTTTGGTACTTAACTGATATTTTGGTAGATTTGCATACATTTATAACTCCAACACAGACAATAGAGTTTGTAGGATGCCACCTAGACAGCAAATTACAAATAGCCTTTCCCAGTCCAGGATTCACTTTATCCAACAGCTTTTCATGTAATAGGTCAACCATCACCACCAGCATGTTTAGTTCTGCAGCTTTTAGGTCTCATGACATCCACAATTTTAATGGTCTCTTTAGCCAGATACCATGTGTACTACAGTGGACTTCAGCAGTACAATGGTCTCAGTCCATTCACCTTTTACATTTGAAAATCCTGATTAGGCTGATTTGCAAACAACACATGGCGTGGTGAAAACATCAGTAAAGGTAACTCAGCGTAACCCTTTCCAGATGGAATCGACAATAGCAATAGTGACCATGGACACCTCTCTTCTAGGGTAGGGGGTTGTTTTGAAGGGAGAATGGTCTAAGGTACATGGTCATCCCTAGAGGACAATCTTCACATCAACCTGTTGGAGTTGAGTGACCTTCTAGCTTTGCATGTATTTCAGGACCCCCCCCCCCCCAGGGTATGATGTCCATACAAACTGGCAACATGTCAGTGGTGTGTTACTTCAACAAGCAGTGACGAACTTGTTCTTACCCTGTGCATCGAGAGGCCATGAGAGTATGGCAGTGGGCGATGTCTTCACAACACTTTCTGGTAGCAATGCACAACCTGGTGTTATTCATTGTAATTGTGGACAAATTGAGCAGATCAGTTCTGATGCCTGCTAGTGGTCCCTCAATCCTGCAGTGATGCGTGTAATTTTCAGTCTCTGCGGAAAACCGTGCTGTGACCTTTTTGCAGCCTATCTGAACAACAAATTTAACAGTTACTTTGCCCTGATCCCTCCACAAAGGCTATCACTGATAAATGCTCTGGACCACAGTTGGCCTTCGGGGCTCCTGTATTCCTTCCCCCCTCTACCACTGTTGAATAAATTCATACAGAAAGCAAGATGGTGCAAAGCCAGGGTGATCGTCATTATCCCCTTTTGGTTCCTCTACTAGTTCCTCCTCCATGGATGTTGGATCATTATCCAAACCTACTGACTCACCTGTCAGGGGTTGCCTCCTCTGGACCAGAAGTCCATGACGTTACTGCATGGTTCCTCCAATTTTGAGCATAGCCATACTTGTCAGGCTTTCTCCCGCACTAGTCAGCATTCTTTCTGCTTTACAAAAGCTGTCAACTGGAAACATTTGTCAGACTAAATGGAAGAGATTTTCGATCTGGGCCTACTCCAAAGGCCTGGACCCATTTTTCAGCACCTGTTTCATCCATGTTGCAATTTTTATTTGATCTTTTTGACAAAGGTTCCAGCTTTGCCACAATCAAGGTATAGCTGGCTGAAATTTTGAATTTTCTTATTGGGTTTAAAGACATTCCAGTAGCTTCCCTTAAAATTTCAAAAGCCTTTCCGAGAGGTGCTTCTGTACTCTGACCTCCCATTAGAGACCCAGTACCTCCATGGGATGTCACCATTATGCTACAAGCCCTAATTTTAGACTCCATTTGAGCAAGTTACTGCTGTCAATCTAAAATTCCTTACTAGGAAAACAGCTTTCTTAGTAGCAATGACATCAGCCAAATGAATCTTAGAGCTGCAGGCCCTCTCTTCTAAGCCGCCATACCTACTGTTCCATAAAGATAGTTTCCCTTAGAACTAACTCATTCTTTATTCCTAAGGTGGCATCCGAACTTAATTTAAATCGGTCAGTACATTTACCTGTGTTTTTTTTCCAAGGTGTTCAAACAAAGGGGAATACTTATTACATATGTTAGATGTTCACAGGCAGCTCAGATTCTATATTCACAGAAAAATCATTATTTAGAAAGGATGATCAATTGTTCATTTCTTTCTCTAAACCAAAGTTGGCATAGGCAGTTATGAAAGTTACTCTAGCTAGATGACTATCCTTACATTCCTATAAATGAGAAAAATTGACCTTTACCAGGTAAACCCAAAAGCCCATTCAACTAGAACATTTTCTACAGCGACAGCATTTGACAGAGGTTTATCCATTGATATTTGTGGCACAGCCACTTGGGCCATGGTACTCACCTTTGTGTCTCACTATAAGCTGGACACTCGGTCCAGATCACATTCCTCATTTGGCTCCACCCTTCTCAAGAATGTTCCTCCTTGATACCACTCAGTTTGACAGCTTGGGATTCTGTCCCATGTGTTAGAAACAGATGAAAATAGACAACATTGGATATGAAAGTTATGTACTTAAATAACATTAGATCCATGTTGTCTGTTTTCATCCAGTTCAAACATCCTCCTTTCTGCCCCCTTCCAAATTGTCACTTATGGCTTTGAGATTGAGTGAATTTTGTTCCCTGTCTGTGCGCAGTCATGAGAGACTGTACTCACTATTCCTCAAAAATCTTGGCCTGTCTTATTTAAGGAATTGATTCTTTAATTGGGTCCTTTAGGCAGTATGCCCACATATTTCACAAACTTGGAAGGGCAAATGCAATCTGAGCATTTAAGGCAGGGCCTATGGAATTATGGGTAGGGAGGGAGTCAGAGCTCTGGATCCGATGAAGCTTCAAAGTCAGCACCACGGTCACATCAGATGAGCCACAAGTTTGAGCCAGACAAAAATCAGACAACATGGATCTGATGTTCTGGTAAGTACATAACTTCCGTTTAACTCCCAGTGATGACGTTTACTGGTGTTTTTAAACAATTTTCACACTGCAAGCTCTAATGTAGCTCCTGCTTAGTGTGCCACCATCTTGGAAAAACTGTACTTTTTCATTTGCGTAGTACATACGTTATGTGTTGTATATTACTCTATAGAAGTTTTCTTGCTAATCATGCATGCTGTAGATGCCTGTAGAAGACTAGTATTCATTCTTGAATTTTGGTATTGTGTGCCTTTCAGAGCCATTCATCTGATGCTACGTGATTTACATAAATAAACTCTGTTAAGGTTCAGCTGTCTTGTTTTGACAGTGTAGTTTCACTGTTATCAAACACCCTAGTTAAAAATATCAAACAACGTAGTTACAAATATGTCTGCCTATATGCGAGTTAAATTACTTTCCTCCATAGAGAATGCCTTATTCTTTGTTGTAGAAAGATAAAGCACTGACTACGAACTAGAAGACTAGAGTTTGATTAGTGAGACTGGCACCAAAAGAACCAGGTAGATGAGAATGGAGGGTGAGTAGTTTAAAATAACTTACCTTTCCTGTGAGTGAAATCTCTGGATAAAGATTGACAGATCTGGAGAGAAGGAGTCAAGGAAGAGTTCTCCAGACCTTGCAGGGGCTGTAGGTGCGGACCCAAAACTCTCCCAAGCAGTTGGATCCCATCCTTTTCTTTGCACCACTTTTGATCCATTCTCCAAACCCTCAATCAACCATTGAGCCAAGATTCTACCCCGAGCTTGGCCACTCCCTTTCTTCTGATTGTCAGTAGTTTAAGAGAGGCCCTTCCACAGGTCCTCCAGGCCACCTTCAGCCTCCTTGCTTAGGTCAGTGTGGTTGTCAAATATCTTGTGTGAAGCAGACGTGGACAGGATTATATGGATATTCTTGAGGACCCAGATTCAGAAGGGGGTTCTCCCTGCACCTTTTGCTTCACAAGTGCCGGGACTGACCTGTGCCACCCCTCATTTGGTTTCTCCTTCCTGATCCAATCTTTGGATCCAGTGGTCCTAGAACAGAGTGCCACCTGCAGTATGCCTTTGTCAGAGACAATAGTCTGATTGTCTTTGACTGTCCTTTTGCACTCTATTGAGACCGTGTCTGGTCTCCAGAGGTGTGCATCAGCACACAAGGGTCTGGATTAACTACAAAAATTTCTGATGCATCCCTTCCTCTCTGTGCATTGGTACTGGAAAGTTCTTCTCTGGTGCCTGCTTCGGAGCAAACCTGGTTGAATCTGAGTCTTTCCTAAGGTTCTTCTGATCCCAAGATAACTTATTTGGAACTGGCTTTGGCTTCCAAGGTGTTTGAAGGGGTCTCTCACTGTCAGAGAGCAGGTATCTTATCCATGCTCAGATCCACCCCATTCCCCTCTGATCTCTGCAGTTCCTCCTTCACATCATCCTGTCTGTCAAGGACAACCATCTTCTTTAGGCCTTGACAAGGATCATAAGATGATTTCCACTTCAGCTTCAGAGTCTTCCTTGGACCCAACAACTGTGGAAGAGCAGAGGAATCAGTCAAATAAAAAAGTGGTGCTTAGGCTTCCATCAGGAGCCTGTCACCAAATGTATAGATTTCAAAGAAAGGAGGGGTCCCCAAGATGTCTCCTTTGTGGACATTCTGAAATTACTTCAATGGCGAGATGGTCCACTAATGCCCCATCACAAGAGGAATTTATATTTCTCGAGATCATCTGAGTTGACCCATCTACTTCTAGTGGTCTCTCCAGCTAATGAACTTTTTTACTTGATTTCACAGTGGGCATGAAAGGAGCTGGATGTGATTGAGTCCATACCATGCAAGCCTGATAGTATCATGGTTTCCCCATGAAACAGACCCTGTTGGAGCAAGCGTCCCACAGCAGCTAAGATCATGCTGGTGACAGCAATGAAGAAAGCCATCAGAGGAAAGCTGTTCTGTCCTACCCATCAGAGGAAGGCTGTTCTGTCCTTCACCCAAACGGAGAGTACAGAGCTTTGGACAGGTTTGGAAAGTGGACTTGTGCTCAGCAGCATTTGCATTACATATGCTGAACAACCTAGCATACTTGACAAGATTTGAAAGGGACTTTACCAAGAAACTGTCCAAGTCCCTCTCTGGAGCTTTGATTACTGAGTCCCGCAAGACAATGGATTAACAGTTGATGACTTTTCAGTCTGTATCCAGTGTGTCTGTGCACTTTTTATCCAGTTTGGGAAATGGCACATCTGGAGCAGCAGGCACTGGCATTGCTTTATCAACACGCTTAGATGCATTTCTGCAATTTTGCAGAGAACTTTAAGCCATACTTTTGATTGCCTCGTTTGAAAGGTCCACCTTCTTTGGACCCAAAGTAAAGGAAACCAGGACTTGAATTGAACAAGGTGGCAAAAACCCTTTTGTCTTCTGATGGAACCAAAAGGGTGGCAGAAGACTATAGTTCCAAATGTTTTAGGGTTTTACACATGATACTTCTGGAGATAAACATTCCAGGGGCAGAGGGGGAACAATAACAATAAATGTCACCTTCATGGAGGAGTTGGTCCGTAGAACCAAGGGTTTCAAGGCCGCTTCACTACTAACCCTTCCAGTGCTTCTGTAGGGTTGCCCAACTGCTGCATTCTGGAGGAAGTCAGGAGAACACTTGTCTGTACACCCACAAACCTGGTTATGCATCGCTCAAGGTTCTTTGGTGCAGAGAGTAGTATTCAGAGACTGCATCATTCCCTTTGTCAGCCACAAAGGTCAGAAAGAAACTTCCCAGTGTTTCACAGCCTCAAAGAATGTCAAAAGCTCAAGAAATCACAAGGTTGCTTGAGAAACAAGTCATCCAGAAGGTACTGCTGGGCAAGCAAGGGTTCATAGTCTAGTCAAAGTTCCTGTCACTTCCAAAGAAAAGTGGGGACCTCAAGCCCATCATGGACCTTGGCCACCAAGACCACTTTGTGAAACAGACAAAATTCTGGATGGTCATGGTTCAGTCCTTTCCACCTTTTTTAGGAGGATGACTGGATCTGTTTGATAGACCTATAGAACATCTGTCACGTGAAGATGGTCACGCATTCCAGAAGGTTTCTTCTGTTTTGGCTGTGAGCCAGTCATTCTCAGTTTGGTGCACTGCCCTTAAGTCTCATCTCAGCCCCACATGTTCAGATGCATGGCAGTGGTTGTAGCACATCTTCGACTGCAAGGGTTTCTGGTGTTCCTGTATACAGAGGACTGTCATTTAACTACTACCACAAGAGATTTACTATTTCAAGCCAGGGACTCATTGCTCCAGTTATGCTTTCACCTAGAGATCACAGTCAGCATGGAAAAGTCCAAACTAACTCCTGTTCAGATGATAGAATTAATAGGATGTCACCTGGATACCACCTTGTAGATAGCTGTACAACCGGAATCTTTACTCTGTGTCTATAAAGCCACTTTGGTTCTGTCTCACCCAGACCCTCGGCAAGATCCATCCTTGGTCCTTTAGGCTCAGTGACCGTCTCCATAAGTAGCATTCCTGAAGCCAGTTTCTATATGCGTATGTTAAAGGAGACCTTCTCACTTCACTGGTTTATGCTGCATCAACCCATGCACTTCAAGGTCAGTCTCACAAGAATCTGCAAGCAGCATGTTTATTGGCTAAGTTTCCTCTTAGCTCATACAAGCTACCCCCTTTGTCCTGCCATCCCATTTGCCACACTTTTCTCTTCTAGGGTGGGGATGCATTTTGCGGGGAAGACTGTCCAGGGCACATGGACTTCTATAGAGGCCAATTGTCATATCAGCATGGTGGAGATGAGGGCAGTCCTAGTGCAGGCATTTCAGGAGTCCCTCCCACAGGTGTGATTGCAGTTTAGACAGACAATGTCAGTGGTCTTTGACATCAGAAAACAGTGGAGAACATTTTGTATCCTTTGTCAGGAAGCCATGAGGGTTTGACAGTGGGCAATATCTTCTAAGCACTTTATGGCTGCAACGCATATTCCAGAGAAATCCAGTGTGTTAACAGACATGTTAAACTGGTCCCTTCTTTTGACTCGAGTCATCTCTAAATCAGCATGTGGCTACAAGATCTTAAGCCACTGGGGCCAGCCTTGCTGTAACCTATTCGCTGCCCCCATCCACTGCTAAATATAGCAGTTACTTTGTACTGATTCCCCCAGAAATAGAGTGTGTGTGTGTCACTGAGGGATGCTCTGGTCCACAGCTGACCCCCCAGCTCTCCTGTAATGCTCATCATCCCAATCCACTCATAACCAAGTTCCTTCAGAAAGCAATCTAGTGTAAAGTGAAAGTGATTCTCATCTTCCCCTTTTGGCATCAACAGATAAGGTTCTGTTTTCTGTTATGTCAACTGGTGCACTCCCTGGGTGCTGAAATCTCTTCTAGATTTAGTGTCTCACCGTCTTGCAAGTTTCACCTCAACATTGAAGCCCTGAAACTAACCACTTGGTTTTTCTACTTCCAATGATGGCCATGTATTCCTGGCTTTCTTTCTCTGTGTTCCGTGTATCATTATCTCAATAGCCTACTACTAGGAAAGTGTATGGAAGCAAATGGAAGAGGTTTTCCATTTGGGATTCTCCTCCAAGGGCTTTAGATCCCTTTTTAGTCCCATTACCATCAATTTTGATTTCTTGGCAAGCTTGTTTCAAGCAGGGGGTAGTTATTCCACCACCAAGGTTCAGTTGTCAGCCAGTTTTCTCGTGGAAAGAGAATCTCACTCCTGTTGCCTCATTTAAGTTATCAAAGGCCTTTTTGTCAGGTACCTTTCTCCTTCAACCACCCTCCCCCTTAAGGGGTGCTGTTCCACCTTGGAATATTACCGTCTTTATCTAAGCCTCTTTTGATTCTGCAGTTACTGAATTTCTTTCTTGGAAAACTTTTTTTTGTGGCAGTTACCTCAGCAAGTTCAATACTTCAGACCCAGTCATGCAAGCCTTCGTATCTGGTGTTCCATAAAGATTTGGTCTTGGTTTGTAACTTGCCAGTTGTCTTTCCTAATTTCTTGACCAAAGGAGAATATGCTTTACATTTACTGGATGTCCTTCATCTGTTACAATTCTGTTTGCACTGTACCAAGATTATCAGAAAAAAACAGCCTAATTTTTCTCTCCTTTTCCAAGGCTAAATTGGGAAATAGTTTTTTCAAGGTCACACTATCCAAGTGTTTTTTTTATTTGTATCAGTTTTGTTTACAAAGTTAATTAATTGTCTTTGCTTCACAAAAAACAAGTAATCTCCATGGTGTCCCCGAAGTCTCAAAACAGCCCACTAAAGTGTAGTGGGTCCAAAAACAAAACAGTGTAAGAAACTTCTCTGTGTGGAAGATTTTCAGTCCATATATTTATACTTAATCACTATATTAATCAGATCAGACAATAGTAGTAAAAGTAGCGAATTTAAACTCATCTTATGTCAAAACAAAAATAATAGAAAATATATAATTGTACAGCATTACTAAGCATTCGAAAGTAATCCAAGCAAGGCAGGCAGTCTGTTTCTTTAAGTACACAGACAAGCGATCTAAGTAAAACAAAGTTAGAGTAACAATTTCCTCACAAGCTTTCTAAATGTATATATACTTTTTATCTTCCACACAGAGAAGTTTCTTGCACTGTTTTCTTTGCTTCACAAACAAACTTAAAGCTCATTTTACTGGTGCCTCTGCAACTTCCGCAGCTTTCTTTTCTAGTATTCCTATTGAGTGCTTCAGCAACTTGGTCCACTGTGCGTACATCTGATTCCCACTGCAAGCAGGATTGCAGTGTAGGTCCTGGGTTTTGTTTTGTCTCCAGTGTTCTCCAGAATAGCCTTCCATGAGTCTTCCCCTGGGTTTTTGTAGCTATGGACTCTGTCCCAACAGTTGCAGATTGATATTCAGTGATGTCATTTCTAAGTTATGTACTTATAACTTTACATCCCTCCAGGGCCGGTGCTAGCGTTTTGGGTTCCCCCAGCAAGTTTAAAGTTGGGGGCCTACTCAGGAGAATATAAAGAGTGACCACATTGCCGTTACACCCCATTCCCTGTCAAGCTCATCCAGCACCATTTTATGCTCACTATAGTGTTACTACATTTAGATCATTAAGAATTGGTGTGCCAAGGTACACAAACTGACCAGCATTTAGTACCTGTGTTACATTATGACAAGCCCCTGTACCACAGCAAGGGAGCCACTCACAGAGGTGCATGCACACACTGAATGGCATTTAGTACCAATGCTACATTTTGACAAACTCCTACAGTACAGCAAGGTAGCCACTTGGAGGTGCATGCACAGACTGCATACTCCTCAACTGCCTAGATTTTCACAGAATGTCCAGATTTGACTCGTTTTGATCTGTTCCTCAGAATTTGTAGTTTTCTGGATTTTTTTGTGGCAAATCATTGAGGGGTAAATTCACTAAATAATAACAGGCAATTTGAGTTTGACTTCATATCCTTCAGAAAATGCATGGTAGCACAAGATCTTTTATTCGAGTAAAAGTTTATAAGAGCAATATTTAAAATTTGTCACAATTTTTGGGGCTGTCCCCCATTATCTTTGGCTTTGTCCAGATTTTTTTATGCCAAGAGATTGAGAACTATGACTGACTGGCATTTAGTAGCAATGTTGTTACATTACGACAAGCTTGTGTACCGCATCAAGGTAGCCAATCCCACAGAGGTACACAGACACCCACACTGACTCCCACACACAATACAGACACACAAGACAAATACAGCTGCAACATTCACACAGACCCTAACCATGCCCCCAACCACTCAACAAAGTAACTGCAGACCAAGCAAAAATTCTTAGAACAAAGTCACAGCATCAGGGATAATTATAAACATTGCCGGTGTACAGTACTAGCATAACAGTGTTTGCATCAGTATATGTTAGACATCCATACATTCTGCAACATTCTCACAGCCGCTAATCCCCCTTCCAATATTAGGCATGTTAAACAATGTACTTTTGAATTAATAAAAATAGTAGAACATATTTTGCAGTAGCATGCATTGTGTGAACCCACATTTTTGATGAGGAACAGAATAAAAATACCAGGCAAACATCTAATTGTGCATTAGCGTGGATTAAGACATCAGTACATTCTGTAGAATGTTCACAGCCCCTAACCCCTGTCTGGATGAAGTAGAAAAATAAGAACAAGACAAAGGCATAACACTAACAACATGCTTATACCTTGTGTGACCTCAGTTTTACGAAACAAACAAAAAGTACCAAACATTTAAAAACTGTGCAACATTCTCACAGCCCCCAACCACACTTCAAACCTCTGAATACAATAACTACAGATAAAACAAAAAAGTGTCATAAAACAAAGTCATAGCATCAGGGATAGTTATAAACATTATTGGTATACACAGTACTAGCATAACACGGTTTGTATTAGCATACATTAACTCAGCTTAACCCGTTCCAGATGGAATCAACAATAGGAGCAGTGACCATGGACACCTCTCTTCTAGGGTAGGGGGTTGTTTTGAAGGCAGAGTGGTTTAAGGTACATGGTCATCTCTAGAGGACAATCTTCACATCAACCTGTTGGAGTTGAGTGACGACCTAGCTTTGCATTTATTTCAGGACCCACCCCCCAAGGGTATGATGTCCATACAAACTGGCAACATGTCAGTAGTGTGTTACTTCAACAAGCAGTGACGAACTTGTTCTTACCCTGTGCATCGAGAGGCCATGAGAGTATGGCAGTGGTTGATGTCTTCACAACACTTTCTGGTAGCAATGCACAACCTGGTGTTATTCATTGTAATTATGGACAAATTGAGCAGATCAGTTCTGATGCCTAGCGAGTGGTCCCTCAATCCTGCAGTGATACGTGTAATTTTCAGTCTCTTGGGAAAACCTAGCTATGACCTTTTTGCAGCCTATCTGAACAACAGATTTAACAGTTACTTTGCCCTGATCCCTCCACAGAGGCCATCACTGAGAAATGCTCTGGACCACAGTTGACCTTCGGGACGCCTGTATACCTCCCCCCCCCCCCTCTACCACTGATGAATAAATTCATACAGAAAGCAAGATGGTGCAAAGCCAGGGTGATCCTCATTACCCCCTTTTGGTTCCTCTACTAGTTCCTCTTCCATGGATGTTGGATCATTATCCAAACCTACTGACTCGCCTGTCAGGGGCTGCCTCCTCTGGACCAGAAGTCCATGACGTTAACTGCATGGTTCCTCCAATTTTGAGCATAGCCATACTTGCCATGCTTTCTCCCGCACTAGTCAACATTCTTTCTGCTTTACAAAAGCTGTCAACTAGAAACATTTGTCAGACTAAATGGAAGAGATTTTTGATCTGGGCCTACTCCAAAGGCCTGGACCCATTTTTCAGCACCTGTTTCATCCATGTTGCAGTTTTAATTTGATCTTTTTGACAAAGGTTCCAGTTTTGCCACAATCAAGGTATAGCTGGCTGCAATTTTGAATTTTCATATTGGATGTAAAGACATTCCAGTAGCTTCCCTTAAAATTTCAAAAGCCTTTCCGAGAGGTGCTTCTGTACTCTGACCTCCGATTAGAGACCCAGTACCTCCATGGGATGTCACCATTATGCTACAAGCCCTAATTTTAGACTCCATGTGAACAAGTTACTTCTGTCAGTCTAAAATTCCTTACTTGGAAAACAGCTTTCTTAGTAGCAGTGACATCAGCCAAATGAATCTCAGAGCTGCAGGCCCTCTCTTCTAAGCCTCCATACCTACTGTTCCATAAAGATAGTTTCCCTTAGAACTAATTTATTCTTTATTCCTAAGGTGGCATCCGAACTTAATTTAAATCGGTCAGTACATTTGCCTGTGTTTTTTTTCCAAGGTGTTCAAAGGAGAATACTTATTGCATATGTTAGATGTTCACAGGCAGCTCAGATTCTATATTCAAAGAAAAAGAAATTTAGAAAGGATGATCAATTGTTCATTTCTTTCTCTAAACCAAAGTTGGGATAGGCAGTTATGAAAGTTACTCTAGCTAGATGACTATCCTTACATTTCTTTAAATGAGAAAAATGTACCTTTACCAGGTAAACCAAAAGCCCATTCAACTAGACCATTTTCTACAGCGACAGCATTTGGCAGAGGTTTATCCATTGATATTTGTGCCACAGCCACTTGAGCCACGGTACTCACCTTTGTGTCTCACTGTAAGCTGGACACTTAGTCCAGATCACATTCCTCATTTGGCTCCACCCTTCTCAAGAATGTTCCTCCTTGATACCACTCAGTTTGACAGCTTGGGATTCTGTCCCATGTGTTAGAAACAGGTGAAAATAGACAACATTGGATACGAAAGTTATGTACTTACAATAACATTAGATCCATGTTGTCTGTTTTCATCCAGAAAGTTATGTACTTACAATGACATTAGATCCATGTTGTCTGTTTTCATCCAGTTCAAACACCCTCCTTTCTGCCCTCTTCCAAATTGTCACTTATGGCTTTGAGATTGAGTGAATTTTGTTCCCCGTCTGTGCGCAGTCATGAGAGACTGTACTCACTCTTCCTCAAAAATCTTGGCCTGTCTTATTTAAGGAATTGATTCTTTAATTGGGTCCTTTAGGCAGTATGCCCACATATTTCACAAACTTGGGAGGGCAAATGCAAGCTGAGCATGTAAGGCAGGGCCTATGGAATTATGGGTAGGGAAGGAGTCAGAGCTCTGGATCTGATGAAGCTTCAAAGTCAGCACCACGGTCACATCAGATGAGCCACAAGTTTGAGCCAGACAAAAATCAGTCAACATGGATCTAATGTTCTGGTAAGTACATAACTTTAGTTTTACTCCCATTGATGACTTTTACAGGTGTTTTTAAACAATTTTCACACTGCAAGCTCTAATGTAGCTCCTGCTTAGTGGGCAGCCATCTTGGAAAAACTGTACTTTTTCATTTGCGTAGTACATATGTTTTGTGTTGTATATTACTTTATAGAAGTTTTTTTGCTAATTATGCATGCTGTAGACTAGTATTCATTCGTGAATTTTGGTATTGCATGCCTTTCAGAGCCATTCATCTGATGCTACTTGATTTACATAAATAAACTCTGTTAAGGTTCAACTGTCTTGTTTTGACAGTGTAGTTTCACTGTTACCTCAGCAAGAATTTCAATACTTCAGACCCAGTCATACAAGCCTTCGTATCTGGTGTTCCACAATGATTTGGTCTTGGTTTGTAACTTGCCAGTTGTCTTTCCTAATTTCTTGACCAAAGGAGAATATGCTTTACATTTACTGGATGTCCTTCATCTGTTACAATTCTGTTTGCACTGTACCATGATTATCAGAAAAAAACAGCCTACTTTTTCTCTCCATTTCCAAAACTAAATTGGGAAATAGTTTTTCCAAGGTCACACTGTCCAAGGTTTTTTTTTTTATTTGTATCAGTTTTGTTTACAAAGTTAATTAATCGTCTTTACTTCACAAAAAACAAGTAATCTCCATGGTGTCCCTGAAGTCTCAAAACAACCCACTAAAGTGTAGTGGGTCCAAAAACAAAACAGTGTAAGAAACTTCTCTGTGTGGAAGATTTTCAGTCCATATATTTCTAGTTAATCAGTGTATATTAATCAGATCAGACAATAGTAGTAGAAGTAGCGAACTTAAACTCATCTTAAGTCAAAACAAAACAAAAAATAATAGAAAATATATAGTTGTACAGCATTACTAAACATTCGAAAGTAATCCAAGCAAGGCAGGCAGTCTGTTTCTTTATTAAATACACAGACAAGCGAGCCAGGTAGAACAAAAATAGAGTAATAATTTCCTCACAAGCTTTCTAAATGTATATATACTTTTTTATCAGACATTATAGATTGTTTTTAGGGTTCCTGTACACAGACTTGAAGTCTAGAAGGGCGAAAGCGATCTTTGTTAACAATAGGTTATGAAAATAGAAACTGATTTTTACATGCAAAATGTATATGTATATATTTATATATATGTTTTGATTGCCAAATGAACTAAGGTTAATATATTTCAGCCATGTAGTATATTGTCTTGGATAAAATCACAGACGTAATAATATGGTTAAATAAGAGGTACCACATCATTATAAATTTTATTTAAAGTACATAAGTGTTATATATTATTATGACAGCTACTAAGTAGGGCAGGACCAGCTCAAATGTCACACTGATGGGGAAGGGATGTGAATTTAACATGTGTACCAATAACACTTTGTTTTACAGCACAATAAACCACTCCCATGCCTGATAAAAAGTGTGTGTGTGTATATATATATATATATATATATATATATATATATATATATATATATATATATATATATATTTAGAAAGCTTGTTTTTGTTTTACTTGGATCGCTTGTCTGTGTACTTAAGGATTTTCGACTGGAAACAGACTGCCTGTCTTACTTGGATTACTTTCGAATACTTAGTAATGCTGTACAATTATATATTTTCTATTATTTTTTGTTTTGTTTTGACTTGAGACGAGTTTAAGTTCGCTACTTCTACTACTATTGTCTGATCTGATTAACATACAGTAATTAACTAGAAATGTATGGACTGAAAATCTTCCACACAGAGAAGTTTCTTGCACTGTTTTCTTTGCTTCACAAACAAACTTAAAGCTCATTTTACTAGTGCTGCTGCAACTTCCACAGCTTTCTTTTCTAGTATTCCTATTGAGTGCTTCAGCAACTTGGTCCACTGTGCGTACATCTGATTCCCACTACAAGCAGGATTGCAGTGTAGGTCCTGGGTTTTGTTTTGTCTCCAGTGTTCTCCAGAATAGCCTTCCAGGAGTCTTCCCCTGGGTTTTTGTAGCTGTGGACTCTGTCTCAACGGTTGCAGATAGAAATGACATCACTGAATATCAAAGTTATGTACTTATAACTTTACATCCCTGCAGGGCCAGTGCTAGCATTTTGGGTTCCCCCAGCAAGTTTAAAGTTGGGGGCCTACTCAGGAGAATATAAAGAGTGACCACATTGCCGTTACACCCCATTCCCTGTCAAGCTCATCCAGCACCATTTTATGCTCACTATAGTGTTACTACATTTAGATCATTAAGAATTGGTGTGCCAAGGTACACAAACTGACCGGCATTTAGTACCTGTGTTACATTATGACAAGCCCCTGTAACACAGCAAGGTAGCCACTCAAAGAGGTGCATGCGCACACTGAATGGCATTTAGTACCAATGCCAGTGGCGGCTGGTGACTTCAAATCACAGGGGGGCTGCAGGAGACAGCTGAATGGGTGGGGTCAATGGGGAGGGGGTGTGGTCAACCAGAAAGGGGAGGAGCTATGCACAAAACCACAAAAAAATAACTTTAATTAAATACCCTGCCCTGGGTGGCAAACCATCATTATGAAAGTCCAATCAAGACAAAAATAAGTGTAGAAGAATAAAAATATTTTAATGCATTGGCTGCATGACAGCTTACTTAATATCTAGATGGAAACAAAAGGTTGTGAGGCATGAAAAAATAAATTACTTTTTAAATACATTACTGGAATGCCAGTCAAAATCAAGTATAAGAAAAACAAGAAGCACTCAACTCAAACCACTTCTCCTTGCACTGCAGTTCTAATTATAATATATTCAACTTTAAGTACCAAGTAACATGCTGAAAGTAGAAATCTATGTGATGCCCCCACTTGTAAAAATGTTTCTTATCCAAAAAAGACCTGCTGCCTGACAACTTGTTTCATGGGGAAAACATGATAAAAGTAAAAAATGAAAAGCAAACAAGAAACAAGCTCAAGGTACATTGCTTAAAGGATTACTGTACAGGTTATGGACCACACATGATTGGCATTCTGTGTAGTTTACGGGTAAAGTCTGTAGAGATGACTGGAAGTCTCCAACAAGTGTAATGAGCTTTTTAAAATAATGGAATCCTGTCCTTTAATACCCAAGGCTTATACATTATCTAGTCAAGTATTCTCTGCATGGGAACAACAGAAAGGCTTTCAATGTTGGCAATTCTTTAACAGTATGCTTATTAAAGCTTACTTGCATCTTACGATCTCAGACAAGCTTACCTTATGGTCATTAAAGCATTGCTACTTAAACACAGAGCAACAGGCACTTTGAGTAATAAGCATAAATCTGAGTAGTAAGCATAAATCAACAGTACAAAAATATGACAGAAACCAGACCATTCTGCAAAATCAAGGACAGATGAAAAGCCACTGTAGTACTTATGCAGTGTGTCCTCCCCATCCAAGGTAGATACAACTACTCCTTGCCTTGCTTGGGCACATCCAGAGTCACTACATGGGGGGAGTGGGGTGCAACAAGCATGTCACAATTCGAATTCTCTCTGGCTGACTGTGATGGCCCTGACACATTTGTCATACCTCTCAACCTCAAGAGCAAGAAATCTGGACAAAGCCATACACAGAAGTGGGACAAAGGCCCAAAAATAAGGACAATTTTTAAATATTGCTCTAATAAACTTAGAAAGATAATAGAATAGGTCTTGCATTAGTATGAATTTTCTGAAGGGTATAAAATCTGAAACTCAAATGTCTGTCATTTTCTAACTTCAGTCTTTAGTGATTTGTCACTAATTTGCCAAAAAACACAACTTTATGAAAAATGGACCAAAAATGTGATGCAAAAATATAAAATAGACACACAATACAGCTGCTACCTGCCAAAGAAGGGACACTTTAATATTAGTACTGCTACCTTGAGCAGCTGACAAAATAAAAGAATCTACATGCATTTCAAGTAATCTATAACTTTGATTGTTACAGTTATTTCTTAATTGTAAACCCTCCATGTTTTCTTCCAAAATTGCTATTTTATGGAGGGATTATTAGGGGGAAGAGCAACATTTTGATCCAAAAATTGGGGACAGTTGAGAGGTTGGCTATGCCTAATTCTATAAAGCAATTTATTTGCATGTACCTCTCAACCTGTTAATGCAGTAAATCTGAACAAGGCCAAATATATTGGGGCACATATAAACAGTACTAAAATTGCTCTTGTATAAATTGAGACAATTGATAGAACAGCTCTTACTTTAACATGCATTTTTCTGAAGGTTATGAAGTCTGAAACTTATTATTTAGTGACTTAATTCCTAAATGATTTGCCAGAAAACTACAAATTTTATGAAGAACAAACCAAAAATAAGAAGCAAAAATCTATTCATTCTTTGAAAATCTGGACAGTTGGGAGGTATAGTTCAGCTGGGCCTGTCTGAGTTTGCTGCCCTTCCCCCCTGACAAAATAATGGTTGAATGGAGCCTCTGCAGCCATTCCAATGAACCATTACTTGGCTATTTCACTCCATTTACCATAAACACTAATGTGCATACTGCTTTACTTCTATGATAAGTTGGACTTCATTTGAAAGTTTTATTTTGTATTTTACAGCACAAACACTAAGTCATCTGTTAAACAAAGCAATGCAGTCTCACAGTGAAAACTTAGCATTAAAACTTCTCTGCCCTTGAAACTCACATTCATTGAAACAGCATTGAAACCCACATTCAAAGAAAATACATTTTGCCAGTGCAGATAAAGATTAATTTTGGGCTGTTTTCAAATCCTAGGCCCCTTGCATATGAAACATACCTGTGCTCTTTGATACACCTTCCTCATTGTACTAAAATTATATTCCTTGTACAATACAGTACACTTGTTAGAGGGTGTTTTAAATTTGTTTTGAACATTTTTCCAGTAAGCAATGAAACAAACCATATGCACCCATAATGGCAAAACTGCCCAGTTGAGAACATTTATCATAAAAAAGTCTACTCAGACTTCCACAGTCCACCATTATTAGTAAATATACACAATTCCACAGTCCACCATTATTAGTAAATATGCACAATTCCACAGTCCACCATTATTAGTAAATATGCACAATTCTACAGTCCACCATTATCAGTAAATATGCACAATTCTACAGTCCACCTTTATCAGTAAATATGCACAATTCTACAGTCCATTATCAGTAAATATGCACAATCTCTGAAGTAAGTCATCTAAATAATTCCACATTAAAGAAATCTGTAACTAATGAAGCGGTTGCTGCTAGCAATCACCTTTATATTTCATGGTTTCATCGAAAAATAAAGTGTCTGTTGCCCCTCAGGAATAAATTGCCTATATTACATTAAAAAATGATAAGTTAGTAATAATATTGCAAGAGGAAATGGATGGCAAACTGATAACAGACTCATAGTTAGTATCTTCACCAAGGAGAACATTCTCAGTACGGCAGCATCCACCCCTTGTGGGAGTAGAACCCACAGCCTTCTGCATCAAAAGCAAGTACACAACCTGTTGTGCTATAGTATTAACTAGGCAAAGCACTAAACTTCTATTCCCCTGCAGCCAAAAGCCAAAATGTATTGGGGGGGGGGTCAAAAACCAGGGACACATTAAACATTGCTTGTATAATCTTGGAAAGTTGCTAGAATAAAATGTTGTGTTGCCACCATACATTTTACTGCCAAGGTCCCTGAGCAAAAAACAGTCAGAGTAACATACCACTCATACATCAGCTGCTTTGTAAAAGAGAGGAAGACTGAAACTTAAATGGCTATCATTTAGTGAATTCAGTTCTCACCATAGCTGTCAACCTCTTAGTACAAAACACCTGGACAAACCCAGTAATGAGGGAATACAGCCCTCAAACATATTCAGTGAATTCAGTTCTTGCCATAGCTGTCAACCTTAGCACAAAAACCTGAACGAAGCCAATAATGGGGGAATATAGTCCCAAAAATAGGGACAAATTTAAAATATTCATCTTATAAACTTAGAAAATTGCTAGAAAAAAAGGTTGTGCTACTATGTATTCTGAAGAACATGAAGTTTGAAATTCAAATGCCAGTCAATTTTACTGCGGACAGAACAAAAACAATTTTCAGCAGAGACGCAGGGATTAATACTGCAGACACGTCTTTGTAAAATGGCAGGGCACCAGAGCAAATCCACACAAATACAGGGAGGAGATGCAGACTCCACACAGAAGCCACCCCAACCAAGAATCAAACCAGAAAACCTATAGCTGTGAGGCAACAATACTACCACTGCACCATCAAATATGCAAGGAATTAAACATTCAGAAACCTGAAGTCTGAAATTCAAATGCCTGTCAATTTTACTGCGGACAGAACAAAAACAATTTTCAGCAGAGACGCAGGGATTAATACTGCAGACACGTCTTTGTAAAATGGCAGGGCACCAGAGCAAATCCACACAAACACAGGGAGGAGATGCAGACTCCACACAGAAGCCACCCCAATCAAGAATCAAACCAGAAAACCTATAGCTGTGAGGCAACAATACTACCACTGCACCATCAAATATGCAAGGAATTAAACATTCAGAAACCTGAAGTCTGAAATTCAAATGCCTGTCAGTTTTACTGCGGACAGAACAAAAACAATTTTCTGCAGAGACGCAGAGATTAATACTGCAGACACGTCTTTGTAAAATGGCAGGGCACCAGAGCAAATCCACACAAACACAGGGAGGAGATGCAGACTCCACACAGAAGCCACCCCAACCAAGAATCAAACCAGAAAACCTATAGCTGTGAGGCAACAATACTACCACTGCACCATCAAATATGCAAGGAATTAAACATTCAGAAACCTGAAGTCTGAAATTCAAATAAATGCCTGTCAATTTTATTTAACATTTGTTAATCAGGACAGTCTGACTTGGAACAAAAAAACAAATTTTCAGCAGAGGCCCAGGAAGAAATAATGCAGACATGTCTTTGTAACATGGGAGGACACAAAAGCAAACCCACACAAACACAGGGAGAAGATACAGACCCCACAAAGAAGGAACCCCAGCCAAGAATCAAACCTGAGAACCTGCAGCTGTGAGGCAACAATGCTACTACTACACCATCAAATATCAAGCATTGCAACATTTACAAACCGCAGATATTATGAGGAACAGATCAGATCAAATATGAGGCAAAAATCTGCAATTTTTTTACAAATGGTGGTGGGTAGGGAACTCAAGTCTTTAACACCTGCATACAGGGTACAGGGTTCAAGCCTGAGGTATTCCCTACATGAGCACCTGGGGCATTTTCACACACACACACACACACACACACACACACACACACACACACACACACCAGCAGTACCAAGTCCCATACAATACACAAAGTAAAAGCAGTACCAAGTCCCATACAATACACAAAGTAAAAGCAAGTACCATACATTGTAAACGTAAAAAGCACCATACACTTACCTGTCCGTTCTCCTTCTCCATACATCCTGCCCGCGCAATACTCTGAAGACCCGCGAGATCCCTGAAAGCAAACCTCCCAACGAGACTGTTCTGACTGCTGCTGTTGCAGTCCGGCCCCGATGCATCATCCCAGCGAGTCTGTGCACTTAAAAGTGCACAGACGTCTCCATGTGTTCCCTATGGGTCCTGCCGGACTGCCTGGAGCATGCGCATAGAAGCGTGCACGTCGGGACTACTGCGCATGTGCGAAGTCCGCGAAAATTTAAAAAATGTTTTTTTTCTATTTTTATTTCGTTCTGAGGGGGCTGCAGTCCGGCAGTCCGATAGCACGGGCCGCCCCTGACCAATGCTACATTTTGACAAACTCCTACAGTACAGCAAGGTAGCCATTCAGAGGTGCATGCACAGACTGCATACTCCTTAACTGCCCAGATTTTCACAGAATGTCCAGATTTGACTCGTTTTGGTCTCTTCCTCAAAATTTGTAGTTTTCTGGATTTTTTGTGGCAAATCATTGAGGGGTAAATTCACTAAATAATAACAGGCATTTGAGTTTGACTTCATATCCTTCAGAAAATGCATGGTAGCACAAGATCTTTTATTCTAGTAAAAGTTTATAAGAGCAAATTTTAAAATTTGTCACAATTTTTGGGGCTGTCCCCCATTATCTTTGGCTTTGTCCAGATTTTTTTATGCCAAGAGATTGAGAACTATGACTGACTGGCATTTAGTAGCAATGTTGTTACATTACGACAAGCTTGTGTACCGCATCAAGGTAGCCAGTCCCACAGAGGTACACAGACACTGACTTCCACACACAACACAGACACACAAGACAAATACAGCTGCGACATTCACACGGACCCTAACCATGCCCCCAACCTTTCAACACAACTGCAGACAAAGCAAAAAATCGTAGAGCGAAGTCACAGCATCAGGGATAATTATAAACATTGCCGATGTACACAGTACTAGCATAACAGGGTTTGCATCAGTATATGTTAGACATCCATACATTCTGCAACATTCTCACAGCCACTAATCCCCTTCCAGTATTAGGCATTTTAAGCAATGTACTTTTGAATTAATAAAAATAGTAGAACATATTTTGCAGTAGCATGCATTGCGTGAACCCACATTTTTGATGAGGAACAGAATAAAAATACCAGACAAACATCTAATTGTGCATTAGCGTGGATTAAGACATCAGTACATTCTGTAGAATGTTCACAGCCCCTAACCCCTGTCTGGATGAAGTAGAAAAATAAGAACAAGACAAAGGCATAACACTGACAACATGCTTATACCTTGTGTGACCTCAGTTTTACGAAACAAACAAAAACTACCAAACATTTAAAAAACGTGCAACATTCTCACAGCCCTCAACCACACTTCCAACCTCTGAATACAATAACTACAGATAAAACAAAAAAGTATCATAAAACAAAGTCATAGCATCAGGGATAGTTATAAACATTATTGGTATACACAGTACTAATATAACACGGTTTGTATTAGCATACATTAAAATAGCTATACATTTTACAACATTGTCACAGCCGCTAACCTCCCTCCCAATATTAGGCATTTTAAAAAATGAGGTACTTTTCCGTTAAGGGCACATCAGTCTACGCGAAAGAAAACTGTTGCCGCGAAGCATGCCTGGAGAAGTACCTAAACTTTTTAAGGCTCTTTTTCTTTTTGCTGGTTTCTCTAAACTCTTCGCTGTAAATGCATGTATAGATAAACATTGTGCCCCAGATAGAAATTACGGCAAACAGACATCCTGAAGTTGTGTGTTTTACTTTAAGTTTGTAAAATTTCTTGATTTGAGGCAAGTTGGTTAGAAAAAATAGTTGGTGCTTTTTAGAAGAAAAATAATATGGCTGCAAACCTTCTGCACAATGGCACCGGAGTAAGTTTCCATGAAGGGAAAAAAAAAATGGTCAGATGCTGAAGTCTGAACATCTGATGTCTTGGAAGTCACGAAACATGACATCTTGCTTTTTAAGCAATTATTTACAGTAATGGGATCTTATTAATCTTAACCACCACGTAAACTGCCTCTTTGCTTTATTAATGTTTGTCAGAGACAGCTGTACTTATGTTCAGAGTCAAGTAAGTGTAACTGAACCTGCGGTATTGATGAGAATATACTTTACACTGTAGGACGTGATGCTTTGTGCATTTTGATAACTGACTCTACCTTACATTTGATAAAACTTAAATAAACTGAGTCCCTTTAATGAAAATTGTGGCTTGGGCTCTATTTGAAGAAAAGAGGCAAAAGAACACTTTGAGAACATAAAAATGACTAAGAGTGGGATGACGAAGACCGTTACAAGCAGAAAAAAAGAAGCAGCTGTGACTTCACATCAGTTGAATGTTTTGGCTGCTACCCTGTTAATTAAAAGTCCCAAATGTACATATGAATTAATGCAAATGGTAGAACATACTTTGCAGTAGCAAGCATTGTATGAACCCACATTTTTGATGAGGAACATTCCAAAAATACTTGTAATCCACAACACGAACTCCAAAACCGGTAAAACACAAATACGCCATTCCAAGTATCAATAAAGGCTGTCCTCCTTGTTCAATTCAATAATACAGCAGGTTGTATCCCATAAAACTTCATTTATTTAAACTGACAAAAAACAAAAAATTGATTGAGCGCATTCATCTCCAGCCTGGAGACTTCATCAGAATCACCTGTCCTGACTACATTAATTAATTTTTTATAGTGAATGAGGTAAAATACCAAACATTGTATTGGTTTGGCAGTTAATTCAAAATGGCCTTATTAACCCTTCATTGTCACAATGTAATAACAGTGTTGACACCTAAAACCTTTGTTTTACATACACAGTGACTTGTTCCCCATTACAACTCAGAAATTATATTAAATACATATCTAAAACCTTGTGAATTAATACATTTTAAATATAAAATATATAGTTATTGCACATATATATATATATATATATATATTTATTTAAAAATGTATAATAGATCAGTATATTAAAATATTAATATATTGTGGGTCATTAAGTGATAAATATAAATAAATATATGAATTAATAGTAAATATAAATAAAATGTATACCACAATTTAAAAAAACCTTATAAAGGCCATGAATGTGTGAATATATATAAAATATTTATGAAAACCTATAAATAAAGTAGAAAAGTAGAAAAATGCATATGGAGAGACTATATATCTATACTTGTATGGTGGTAAGGAGTGGCATTCCGTCTAGCAAAAGGTATCTAAATAGCTAAATTACGTTATTTGCATCTCTTTGGATCAGTAGAGATCAATTTTAAAGTAGGGGTGATGGAGATGTGGTCATTCAGACACGAACTGTGACATGCGTCCAGTCTTAGTTGCCAAATCATTTCCCGAAATTCCAACCAGGTCTCCCAATCACCCCCTCTCTTTATGTCCAGCCTCTTCTAATACCCAAAATTTATAGTCCATATTTTTATATTTAAGGGTATGTCTGTATAGGGCATTATTAGCATTCTTTTTATTAATGTTCCGTATATGTTCATAAATTCGTAATCTTAGATTATGTTCTGTTTTTCCAATGTAATAGGCCCAACAGGCTGTGCAGTACATCAGGTATACCACACCTTTAGTATAACAACTGAAATATGTCCTCCCACTTATCCTATAACCAATGGTGGATATATCTGATTCCTTTTTGCCAGCTAAAAATGAACATTGGGCACACCTCCCACATTTAAAAATACCCCCTTTTGGGCATGTCCCACCTCTACCGTCATTCTGTTTCCTCTCCAATATATTTTTTAAATTCATATTCCTCTTGAAAATATACCTCAGTGGTTTTTGGAACACTTCCACTCTTGTGGACATTCTGTTAAACATATTCCAGATCTCATTTATACACTTTTTTATCCATCCCCACTTCCCTCTGGTAAGTCAAAGTCAAGTATGGTAATTCACCGTCCACTAGTTCAATATTATTAGTGACTCTCCTACTTGTAAGACTTCCACCATTAGTCAATAAGGGTAAATAGGTTATACCCCATCCTTCCACCACTGTTTTCTTCATAGTGTTGATCAGTTCATCGGGATACCCCCTTTCCTAAACATTTCTTGGACAATATCTATTTCTTTTATAAAGTCAGATTTATCAGTAGTCATCCTTGCTATTCTAATCACCTGCCCCTTGATAATAATCTTTTTAAGATTGTATGGGTCGTCACTCTCATAGTGTAAATATTAGAATAGCATTCCTTTCTATATATACTAGATCTGTACACCTTATGTGTATAATATTTTTTTAACATGACATCCAAAAAATGTATTTCATCTACACCAATATGTGTAAATTGTGAAAAACGTGTAGTACAGTTTAAATAGTTCATAAATTCCACTATAATTTCTTTAGTTCCCTCCCATAGAATAAATATATCATCCAAGAAACGGTAATACCCCACAATGTTTGGAAAAAAGTAATGATTTGAATACATTTTGTTGTTCCCAATATAACATTGATATCGGCGTATATGGGTGCACACTGACCCCATCCCCACCCGTCCGTTTGATTTAAATCCCCCTGAAAATAAATATAATTGTATCTTAATACAAGCTCCATATTTTGCAACACTAATTTAAATTCATCTGGGGTCAAAAAATCGGGTCTATATTAGAACGTTGAAGTTTCAAAACTTCGAATGTTCTAATATCGACCCCTGTTCTGCGAAAGCTGAAAATATCGAAGCAACAGAAAAACAAATTTTTTCCTTAGGAAAGAATTTGGTTGTCCGTTTCTGTTTTGATATTTTCAGCGCGGTGGTGGAAAGTTACGGGTCGGGTTCAGGTGAGTTTGCGATTGAGTGCGGGTTAGGGTACGGGTTAGGTATGTGTGTGATTGTGTCGACGTGAGGGTTAGGGCGGGTGAGGTGAGTGTGTGATAGTGACTGACCTTAGGGTTAGGGTTTGGGTTAAGGTAAGTGGAAAGTTAGTGGTGTGTGTATAGTTTAGTGTAGGGTTAGGTGTAAGATTTTATGTGGTGGATTGCTGTTTGTTGTGCTTGTGTTGTGTGTGTGTGTTTTGGAACAACTAATTTTTTCCCCTAGGAAAAAATTTGCTATTTTCTATGTTCGATTTTTTCAGCTTTCGCTGAATAGGGGTCAATATTAGAACATTCGAAGTTTTGAAACTTCAGTGTTCTAATATAGACCAAAAAAATCAAACTCCACTAACATTTGTTCAAACCAAGTCAAATCTTCAGCATGGGGTATAACCGAAAATAGGTTCATAGGTTGGTACTAGGCTATCAGCCCCTAGGGGCCTATACATGCCTAGCCATAACAATTCCCTGGCTATTTCTTCCCACACTATTTACTTCCCTGGACCCCTGTCTAGCAGGGCGACTGACATGATCCCCGGGGTGAATTTCCTTTCTCCCATCCAGTCGTCAAGGTTCCTTTTGAAGAGGGCCAAAGAGGCACTCTGCTTGACATGTATGGGCAATCTGTTCCAGAGTCTGGGGAGTCTCTGGGTCAGAAACCTATCCCTCCAGCATGTTTTGTTTATTGTGATGACAAGGTTTAGATCCCTGGAGCGTGTGGCTCTGAGGGATTGGGATTTCTTTAAGTGTAGCATGTCCAACAGCTCTGGGTTTGACATGGCCTTGTATGTTAAGCAGAGATCGCCTCTGAGTAGACGATATGTGACCGAGTATAGCTGGAGTTTTTTAAGGAGGTCAGCGTAGGGCATCTGCTTTAGGCCTGTGATTCTTTTAGTGAGGTATTTCTGCGGCCTTTCCAGTTGTTGCAGATGTCTTGAGAGGTGCATACCAAATGGGGCGTTGTGTTCTATAATGGGTCTAATGAGGGATGAGTACAATGGGACAATGACCTCCTTTTTTCTGGATGAAAAGCCCTTAGTGATGAGGTGTGCCTCATAGAAGGATTTCCTGACTGTTGTGGCGATATGGTTATCGAAGGTGAGACCACTGTCCACCTGTGTCCCTAAGTCTCTTATCACACTTTCGGTGTTTAGTGTACTGCCACCTAAATGGCAATTCATGGATACATGTTTTTTTCCCAAAGGGGATAACTATACATTTCTTGGCATTGAGCTTGAGCCCATGGCTCTGGCACCAAGCATCTATGGTAAGGAAAATAATATTGTCCTTGAAAGGGACTGGTTCCTATTTTGTTCAGAAAGTTACGTGTGCAATTGTGTCGACGTGAGGGTTAGGGCGGGTTAGGTGAGTTAGGGTTAGGGCGCGGGTTAGGTATGTGTGCGGTTTGTGTGGACGTGAGAGTTAGGGTTAGGGTGCGGGTCTGGTAAGTGTGCAATTGTGTGGACATGAGGGTTAGGGCAGTGTAGGTGAGTTAGGGTTAGGGCGCGGGTGATAGTGACGGACCTTAGGGTTAGGGTTTGGGTTAAGGTAAGTGGATAGTTAGTGGTGTGTGTATAGTTTAGTGTAGGGTTAGATGTAAGATTTTAGGTGTATGTGTGTGGATTGCTGTTTCTTTGGTGTGCTTGTGTTGTGTGTATGTGTTTTGGAACAACTAATTTTTTCCCTAGGAAAAATTTGCTGTTCTGTATGTTCGATGTTTTCAGCTTTCGCTGAATAGGGGTCGATATTAGAACATTCAAAGTTTTGAAACTTTGATGTTGTAATATAGACCCAAAAAAATCAAACTCCACTAACATTTGTTCAAACCAAGTCAAACCTTCAGCATGGCGTATAACCGAAAATAAATCCGTAACATCTATGGTAAGAAAAATAATATTGTCCTTGAAGGGACTGGTTCCTATTTTGCTCAGACAGTCCCATGTATCTATCAAAATGAGCGGGTACTTGGGGTAAAATTTGTAAAGTTTGGTGTACAGATATATAGCCAGTGGTTGTGTTTTAGATCCTTGTGAGGTAACTGTTGGTCTTAGGGGTGGATTGTCCACCCCTTTATGTATTTTGGGAATGCCAAAAATGGCAGGAATAACAAGTTTAAATACCCTTAAAAAGCTATATAGGTTTATATCTATCAGTCCCTGAAGCAGATTATCTTCAAGTATCAGGTTAATCTTTTTGTATGAAATATTTAACTCATTTCTTGATGCAATAGTATGTCTGCTATCCAGGTCCAATATATCCAACATCCTCTTTGTATAGTCCCATTGGTCCATTAGTACCACACATCCCCCCCCTTATCTGGTTTCATAACCCGGATTCTCTCATTCTCACTTAATTCTTTTAGTAATTTCTTCTCATTAAATGTTAAATTGACATTAATCATCCTGGTCCTAGCACATTCGTTCTTTATCGTGCTAGTAACACACGTCAGAGTTCTGTATGTCTTGATGTGGGGGTTGTAAGTACTTCTTTTCCTCAACGTATTACTGTGGGTATGATGCTGGTCATCCTTAAATATGTGTGCCAAATTTAATTTCCTGATAAACAACTTGATATCAAGTATTACATCCTCAATATTTGGTCTTTTTGCTTGTACAAAGGCAAAACATTTTATAAATAACTTAAAATAATCATCGTTAACCAACAAGCCCATATAGTTGTAATTTAAAATTGTTTTGTGTATGCACCATAACTTTCTTCTTATTGTCAGCAGTGTCAATTCCATCCTCCTTGTTGTCAACTATTGTTATCCCATTATTATTATCATTCTCTTTTATATATTGTAGGCTCCCAATGGATATGTTTGCATCTAACTTCTGTAGCCCCTCTTCCCCTGTAGACGCATGTACTGGTTCCCCGTAACCTCCACATAGGAGGGTTGTTGGACCAAGTTCCAAATTCTCTCTGACCCCCCCCCCCCCCCAAAAGGGCTACCCCATACCTCGGTTATTATTCTCACATACTTGGTGTTGGTTACTGCCATTGCAGTATGGTGTTTTGTAACTACAGTTTTCCCTAAACCCCATATGTTTTCTGTCATCCCAATTGGGTATAATGTGAATTAGTGTCCCTGTATCTATTGGTATAACCAAAATTCCTTTTCTTGTTCTCACAATAGTAAGATCTCCCTTGTTGGTATTCATAAATATCTCTCTCTAATTTGGACAGTTTTCTTTTGTGATTCTTTGTAATTAAGTTGTTTAGATATGTAATTAATATATTTTCTGAGTTTGTAGTGGGAAATAAGTCTGTGTGTATGCAAAACAAAGGTTTTAGGTGTCAACAGATGGTTGTATCAACACTGTTATCACATTGTGCAATTATTATTTATTTATATTTAAAACATATTTAAAATGTATTAATTCACAAGGTTTTAGATATGTATTTAATATAATTTCTGACTTGTAGTGGGGAACAAGTCAGTGTGTATGTAAAACGAAGGTTTTAGGTGTCAATACTGTTATTACATTGTGGCAAGGGTGAATAAGGCCATTTTGAATTAGGTGGCAGACCAATACAATGTCTGGTATTTTACCTCATTCACTATATAAATGAATTAATGTGGTCGGGACAGGTGATTTTGATGAAGTCTCCAGGCTGAAGATGAAAGCGCTCAGTCAATTTATGTTTTTTGTTTGTCAATTTAAATAAATGAATTTTTATGGGATACGACCTGCTGTATTATTGAATTGAATGAGGACAGCCTTTATTGATACTTGGAACGGTGTATTTGTGTTTTAACATTCCAAAAATATAAGGCAAATGTCTAATTGTGCATTAGCATGCATCAAGACAGCAGCACATTCTTTAGAATGCTCACAGCCCCTAATCCCCAGTGTCTCAGCACAATAATTCTGGATGAAGTGGAAAAATAAAAACAAGGCAGAGGTGTAACATTAACGTGTTTTTATATTGCGTGGCCTCAGTTTAAGAAAATTAAAGAAAAATACCAGGCAAACACTGTGCAGCATTCTCTCAGCGCCCAGGCACTGTTAGCACAATAACTACAGACAAAACAAAAATGTATAATAAAACAAAGTCATGGCATCAGGGATAGTTATAAACATTACTAGTATACACAGTACTGGCATAACAGGGTTTGCATTAATATATATTAAAACAGCTATACATTCTGCAACATTCTCACAGCCGCTAACCTCCTTCCCAACCTCTCAGCACAATAATTCAGGACAAAGTAAAAAGTTATAGAACAAAGCCGTAACATCAGGCATATTTGTAAACATTACTGGTATACACAGTAAAATACAATCATAACAGGGTTTGTATTGGCATACATAAAAACATCTATACATTTTGTCGCATTTCCACAGCCACTATCCCCCCACTTCCAATCTTTCAGCACAATTATAGCCGAGACAAAATTATATACAAAACAAAAATAAACATTCTTGTGCAAGCCTGACTCAAAAGACTGTATCATATCTGGACTTTAATTATTACAGACAAACCTCCCTTTCTCAATCTCTTAGCAGAAGAATTCTGAACAGAAACGAAATAAAACTGTTACAACCACAGTTCTTGGCACAAGCACTCTGCCCCAAAAAGTAATGAAATCATCTCCCTAGGTTACCTCACCCCCCCCCACCATAAAAAAAAGTTAAAAATAAAACTAAAAACTTACTATTTATGCAGTTGATAAAAGGTTGCTACTAATCTATAAAAGGCTGCTACTAATCCTCTGGTCCCTCTTCATGATTGTAGACCGGTGTGCTGCTTAAGTCTCCTCCACAAAGCCCAGACCAGCACAGTCTTTTTATACTGCCCTTAAAAGGACAGTTGTTCAGACTTTTTGGAAGCTGCCCTTACAATGGCAGTTGAAAATACCTTGACTCGTCCAATGACCGCACTTACTCTTTGAAAGCTTCAGTATGCCATCTGTCCAACCCACTCCCAAGTAGAGGTTGCATGTGCTCACAGACTGCTATTTATCACCCTAGATATGCACCCTACATATCCAGTTATAGGAGTGAGAAGTAGAGGCATACCACAAGGTCCTGTTGGAGACGAAGAGAAGTCACCATAGGTTATGTATCAGTTCTAACCTGTACAGAAAAGAGAAATTAGTTCAGGACTCTTCCGAGAAGACCACAAAACTGAATGGAAATGTGAAAACAAAAATGGTATGAAAAACAGTAGCAGACACTGACACATATAAGGCCTTATAATCTAATGGAGTACAGTACAACGCTTTGTTTGCTCTCTGTGCAAGTACATCTCAGTGCTATACCTTCATCCAAGTCCTGATTTAAAAGTCAAGGAAGGTTAAAAATTCTTCTTGATTCAAGTAGCCACCTTTGGAATGCCATTCCCTAAAGGTTAATCTCAGCAAAAACAATCTGCAC
This sequence comes from Protopterus annectens, assembly GCF_019279795.1. Lineage (NCBI taxonomy): Eukaryota > Metazoa > Chordata > Ceratodontiformes > Protopteridae > Protopterus > Protopterus annectens. Next base: position 854,913,157 of record NC_056739.1, on the reverse strand, counting down.
ATCTCAGTTTATCCATTGCAATGAAAAACTGAGCTGGATAGTTCCTTTAATACAACAATTATTGCAGATATCCTTAAGAATCAAGGAATGTCCCTATGAAAGAGTGGGCATTCAAGCTCATAGGTGACTTTGATCATTCCTAGTTGCCATATTGTTAGCCACCCACCACTACTGTACATTATGAGATGCATCCCCACAGATAATGGACACATTCAAAACTGCCAGAAAACCATTAATCTTTAATCCTTGCAATGGAGGTTATAAACCACCTCAGCAGCATTGCCCTGTCTATGGAAGAGGGCATCACAAACTCCTGAAGGAAGTTTTAACCAGCTCAAGGGTTTCACCACCCAGCCAGTTCCTTCTCAGACCTGACATGAATACCAAATCCAAACATGAGATTTTCATTTGTAGTAGAAATAAATGGCACATTGATATCTAAACCAGCTGTCACGTGGACAGAAACTTTTATTTTTGAAGATTGTAAAATTATTGTTAAAATGTTTTGCAATAATTGGGAGTTTTTCTCCTCGAGCCTGTACTGAAAATGGGCTTCTACCCAGAGGGATTTTCCTGGTAATCAAATGTCAATAATTAAATAAATAAAGCTATGAAATGAAATAGAAATAGTTTTATATACTTAGAGGTAAAGGAATATTAATGTATTCTTGACATTTGCTGAGAGTAAAAAAAAAAAATTATGGTAAAAAAAACTCTGCAATTGAGTTTGTCTCAGTGAAGTGTATAGTCTGTTTATCATTTTTGCATGGCTTTTTGGTTGACTTGTTAGTTATTACTAATGTTGTGTTAATACTAAGCTCCAACATAAATTTTCTTTCAATATATTTGAGCAGCAACTTTTACGACAGAAGGGCACATATCAATAATCTAACATGTTTTAAAAGTGCAAATTGTACCTATTGACGTTTGCTGTAGTATTTCCTGTTGTTACACAACATATGTTAAGCATTATTGCCTTTCTGCAGATGAATACGTTGAGAATTATTTGATCAATTAATCTACCCAATATGCTCTGTTAAAATAAGTTTGAATAAATCTAAAAGTCTTAAGCATTAATGGAATTCTGCAAAAATACTTCTACCAATTTATTGCAATGGAAGTTTTATATTATGAACCCTTTTGAAAGTTTATTTAAAAATATTTTGCTGATAAATTAGTGACAGACACTGTTTTAGTTAAAGTTGCTTTCAAGTATTTCATTAAAATTGCCTATTGGAGTTGCCACAATTCTTCATCTTCCATAAATTCTGAATATTTTTTTTCAAATAAGTCTCTAAAATAAGTGATTAATAAAACAGTTTTGCTTTTATATAGACACTATTTTGTTTGTTGTTAAAAAAAAAAAAAAAAAAAAAAAAGAAATTTAAAATTTGCTAACTATTTCAGGTTAATGTGTGTTGTGTATGTATAAAATCTACAAGTAAAGCAAATGTTCAGGTGTGGTATCTTTAGACACATTACATCTTTAATACAGAGGTTACAGAAAAATTAACTGAAACTCACGTAACAGTTGTTTATTTACTTACTGTTTATTAACAGTATAGGTGGACTGGTCTGTTGACTTTTTTTTTTTCAGACATGACTTAGGCTCAAAGAACGTTTGAGATAATTGAATACAGAAGTTCATACGATAAGCACATATTAGTCACATATATTGCATTCAAGCAAAATAAAATGGGACTGCAAAGAAACTGAATAAACAACAAACACCATGTACAGAACAAACACAAATACATGTGAGAGATGCAACTATATAGCCAAACTGGAGGCTGAACTCTCTCAACTCAGGGCTGGCATGACCAGACAGGAGGAGATGGTAACCACACACACAACAATCCCAGTCCCACATAGACCTACCACAACTGCAAACCAAACACATAAAAACACAAAGACATACTTGGAGGCTCTAATAAAAAACTTACCAAAACAACAGAGGCTCCCAAAGCAGACATCCAAAAATCCACCACCTCAAAACAATACACATGCAACACATACTTCAATAAATCAGTGTGTCAACCAATCCACAGCCCTTAAGGCCAAACACCATGCCTGATACACTAGTAATAGGTGACTCTATAGTCAGACACACTGATGTCCTGCTGACCAGGCTGAACAAGGAGAGGGTGACTGTGAGCTGTCTATCGGGAGCTAGGATCCGCCACATAACACACGCACTAAAGTCACTCCAAAGCAAGTACAAATATGACTCCGTCATTGTCCATGCTGGCGTGAATGACCTGAGACGTACCTCCCTGGACTACATGAAGAGACATAGAGGAGCTCTCCGATTATGTAGCCCAGGCTGGTATGACCCTGACCCTGAGCAGCATCTTGCCCTCACCAAGAATAATACCACAATACTAAGACAAGATGATCAGCTTTAATAATTGGCTCAAGTACTGGTGTCATTCTAAGGGGATCCAATGTCTGTCTGCCTGGGATGACATGTCGGACAAGCCACGCTGCTTCGCATGGGATGGCTTACACCTATCACCACTGGGCTTCCGGATATTGGCTAAGGCTCTTGCCACCCCCATAGTGCCTTTTTTAGGCAAGGCTCAAAAGACAAACCCACCTCCTTAGAAAACAAAAATGGAAAAAAACTAAGGGTAATGCTGCTCAACGCCAGAAGTCTAAATCTCAAGATGCAGGCACTCGATGCACTCCTCAGCATGGAGAACATTGATGTCTGTGCAGTAACTGAAACCTGGTTCAAGGCTCCTGAGAGCACCCCAGCACTTAAACTGGAGAAATCTCTTTATAAAAAACACAGTTACAATACAGCAGAGCTTTCAGGCATAAAACCCTTCCTCAGTGCATTACAAACCATCAGTGGAAGACAAGTATCTTTTATATTAAAAGTATAGAGTCTGTTTGTTATCGGATGTTTAAACTGATGATTGGTGGAGTCAGAGATATCAGGACAGCATGAACAATTAAAGCATTTATAGGTACCTGGTTTCTCAATTTTAGGAATGGAATTAAAAACCATATCTTTATAACATAATTTTTGATGTTATGTGATCCTATCTCGCCTACATTCTGACTGATGGGTTCGGAGCCGATCCCTCGGCTCCGACTCGGCACGCTTATGCCAAAGAGCGAAGTCTCTTATTGGCTGAGCTTACTATATCCCAGGATGCACCACTACCAGTCCCCCAGATCTCGTTTGCCGCTAACTAGCGAAGACGTGGTCTCGAGCTGGCTGAGCTAAGTAGTGGGTTTTTTTCACTAACTTTCTGTCAGGAATTTGCTAATTTCTAAACAAAAAGCTGTTTTAACGGCTACTCTGTTGTTGTGTGTGTGTTTGACATTTTTTCTGTGGAAAATTTGTGTGTGATTGATACTTGTTCTGGTTACAGGCTCCCTCGGTCTATAGGGCCTTCCTACTGGTTAATTCCCTTTTAAAACAACCTCAGGGTTTATTTATTCTTTGTTTCCCTATATCGGTGGTTGACTGTTGTTCATCTTGGTTTTTGTGTGAACGGCAAGTTAATCTTAACTTAAAATAAGTTTGTCTGTGAAAGTACTTAATGTTAAGTTGTCTATCTCGCCTTCATTCTTGCTGGATGGGTTCGGAGCTGACCTCGGCTCCGACTCGGCCACTCTAAAAGCTCGAGAGTTGGTTCTACCGGCTCGAGGCTCCCCTTATATCCCACAATGCTAGGCGAGAGTTACCTCAGATCTCGTTTGCCGCTACAGCGATCGAGGTGTTGGTTTTCTACCGGTTCTTGGTAAGTGACTTTCTTGTAAAGTTAGTGTATTTAAACCCCTTTATTTTTAATTTTTATACTTATTTCCCTTAGTTTAGAGGAATTATTGCCCCCTTTTCTTAAAATTCCTGTTTTTTCCCCACAAGAACTTTAAGTTCTTCCTCGGCCTTCAGGCCTTCTTCCTTCCCTAGTGGGTGTGTGTGTGTGTTATTTTTCTTAATTTAAAACCTAGTTAGTTGTTTTATTTTAAGCTAAAACTAGACAGGGTGTAATCAGTGTGTTTTTGACTGTGTGTGTGATTGCACTTTCGGAATGTCTAAAGAATCAAAGGTCTCAGGCTTCAAGAAGTGTGATGCTTGCTGTCAGAAAATGTCTCTGACAGACGGTCACACTTCTTGTGTCTACTGCCTGGGACCTTTGCACCTGCAGGACTCCTGTGCTGTTTGCCATGGTTTCAGTCCCAGGGTCCTGCAGGAAAGAAAAAATAAATTAATTTTAAGAGGTTTACTCAAGCCTGAGGATTCCCTTACTGTGTCTTCAGGGAAGCCCTCCAAGGCTTCTAGGTCTTCGGCTCCAGCAACTGAGCCGAGACCTAAGGCTTCTAAACCTCTGCCTACATCGGCTCCGGCTGGAGCCGATGAGTCTCAGTCCACAGTTTCTGTGGTTCCCTCAGCTCCGGCTGGAGCCGAGGTATTAGAAATTCCCGTGTCGGCTCTGACCAGACCTTCGGAGCCGACATCTAGGAAGAGGTCCAGGTCACCATCCCTTGGCTCCGTTCATTCGGCTCCAGAATCTCCCCTGCTGTCTGAACGGAGCCATAAATCTCACTCCTCTGGGTCATCGAGGCTGTCGGATCATGACCTTCAGAGGGTAGTGAGTCGACTTCTTAAGTCCGAGGCACTGGCCCAGATGCTTCAGATCCCGACTCATCAGTCGATGCCTGCTCCTGTCCATCAATATATTCCTCCTCCGACTCTGTTGAGCTCGGAGCCGGGTCGTGTCGGAACCGAGACTGTGGTAGCGTCGGAGCCGATACAATTGTCTTCGGCTCCATCGTCGGCTCCGATTTCTTCCTTAGAAGAATCTCGGCGCCTGACTTCCATCGTCGGCTCCGAGGGGGTGAGTGGCATCGGACCCTTGTCCGACCCCTCTCTTCCTCTCGGAGCTTCGGCGCTGGTGAGTTCGGCTCCGACATCGGCCTCGGAGCCATCACTGTCGGTGCCGAGGGAGATTCTCAGCTTCTCGGAGCGGGGACCTCTGGCTTTGCCTGACAGGGGTGCGTTCGAGGTCATGTGGAGTGTGTTAGAGCCTGGCTCTACTCCACAGTCGGCTCCATCCGCCCCTCCCTCTACGGTGCCTCAGGTCAAGTCGACTCACTCCCTCATCCCGGACCGCAGAGAGCCAGCTCCTCAGGAACCCCCTGTGGGGATTTCATCCTCTTCCGAGGCCTCTCCTGATTTGGCAGAAGAGCCCCCTCAGAAGAGGAAGTGTAAGAGGAAACACATTGACTCACCTGAGTCCATCACATCTGACACAGATTTAGATGATTCCGAGGGTTCCCCGTTCCCCTTCTGAAGATGTCTCCTTTGCAGACATTCTAGAGATCCTGAAGCAGAGGGAAATTGGCCAGCCCTTAACCCTTCGGAGGATGAATCTGTGTATCTTGAGGCGTTTGGCTCTCGCCCTTCCACCTCCTGGGTGTCCCCCCCCTTTGACCCCCTCATGCAGGTGGTTGCTAAAAAGGCATGGACGGCTCCTGATTCAGTGGACCCCACTCCCAGGAGACCCTCCAAATTCATAACAGCACCAGCAGACAAACAGTTCTTGACAAAAGGAGTTTCTGTGGATGCTATGGTGGTAGCTGCTGCCACTAAGAAGGAACTAGCTGATCCTTCAGTGCCTGTCCATCCACCTAACAAGGAATCTAGGTCCATGGACAGGTACGGGAAGCAGATGTTCTCGTCAGCGACATTTACTATGCGTTCGCTGAACTACCTGCGCCATTTCACTCGTCTTCAGAGGGACTTGATCAAAGAAGCGAGTGACATGTTGAAGGACCCTACAGCTGCGGGGTTTCAAGATAAGATGAACACTCAGCTGGCTACCCTTAACTCCATAACCAACTCCTCCATGCGCCTCCTTTCTTATGCGGCTGATGGAGCGAGTAGGGCCGCAGGGACAGGTGTGGCCTTACGTAGGCATGCCTGGATGCGGCTATGCAATTTGCGGACCCCTTCAAGACGTCTTTCACTAACTCCCCGTTTGATGGATCATCTCTCTTTGGTCCTCAAGTGAAAGAAACCTTGACTAGGTGCGAGACTCATGGCAAGACTCTTTCTGCCGTCGGAGTCCGTTTTTCTACTCCTTCTAGACCTTACCCCAAAGGCCAGAAAAGTGGGAAAATGTGGTTCCGTAAACAATCTCAAGGGACTTCGCCTGACGCACAAAGTCGTTTCCCTGCCAGAGGCAGAGGCGGGAATAACAATGGTAGACGTCGCCCTCGAGGCAGGGGGGCTCCGCAGAACCAGGGCAACCGGGAAGCTTTCTCTGATAAGCCCTTTCAGCATCCCTGAGGTGTTGCCCGACTGCCCACCTTCGGAGGCAGTCGGGGGAAGATTGTCACTGTACCCAGAAGCCTGGCTATCCCTGACTCAAGACAAATGGGTACAGTCCGTCATTTCCGAAGGTTATTATATCCCCTTTCTTCGCATTCCAAACCAATCAAAAAAATCCCTTCCAGATGTTCCACCCGCTCAAAGGGATCTAGCGGTTTTGGAAATTTCAAAACTGCTTGCAAAAAGAGCAATTCAGCCAGTTCCAGCAGACCAGCAAGGATCCGGAATCTACTCAAGGTTCTTTTTAGTTCCAAAGAAAACAGGGGACTGGAGACCAATTTTGGATCTCAGTATCTTGAACAGATCAGTCAAGAAAACAAGATTTCGGATGGTCACGCTGCAATCCATCCTTCCCCTATTGGGAAAAGGAAACTGGATGTGCTCTATAGACCTTCAGGATGCGTACTATCACATAAAATGAACAGGCGCTCCAGAAGATTCCTCCGCTTCAGGCTGGGAACCAGTCATTTTCAGTTCAGGGCCCTGCCCTTTGGTCTCACCACTGCCCCGGTGTTTACCAAATGCATGGCAGTGGTAGCTTCTCACCTGAGGCGACAAGGATTCCAGGTGTTTCCATATTTGGACGACTGGCTCCTCACAGCTCCCACCAAGCATCTCCTTCTGATGGCCAGGGATTACACTTTTCGCATTTGTCAAAAGTTAGGCATTTCAATAAATTGCGAAAAGTCTGTTTTGTCGCCTTGTCGTACTATTACTTTCATAGGCGCAAATCTAGACACAGTAAACATGTCTGCAAGACTAACACATCAAAGAATAACAGACATTCACAAACTGGTCTCACTCCTTTTCAACAACAACAGAATCAAAGCCAGGTTGGTACTGAAAGTGTTGGGAATTATGGCGGCTGCCATACCTCTGCTTCCATTAGCCAGATTCCACATGCGGATCCTTCAATGGATGCTCTTTACACAATGGTCATACCAGCAACTTCCAATGTCCCACTCCATTATGATCACGCAGGCGTGCAGAAATCATCTCATGTGGTGGATGTCTTCCCCTCAGCTCTTGTTGGGAAGACCCTTTGTTCCACCCCCTCCGGTTGCTACTCTGACAACGGATCCCTCCCTGATCGGGTGGCAGCGGGCATTATCAGGGCAGGACGGTCCAGGGCACATGGCAACCAAACGAATGCCACTTGCACATAAATGTTCTGGAGATGAGAGCAGTGCTTTTAGCGTTGCAAGCCCTTCAAGACTCTCTTCCCTTGGGAACGATTGCAATCCAGACAGACAATATGTCTGTAGTGTGGTACATCAACAAACAAGGCGGAACCAGGTCATACCCCCTGTGTCGAAAGCACTCAGACTGTGGCAATGGGCGATTTCTTCTCAGCGGTTTCTGATAGCAACGCACATCCCCGGCAAGTCCAATCAAATTGCGGACAAGTTGAGCAGAGCTATCCTCATGCCTCACGAGTGGTCTCTGAAAGACTCTGTTGTGAGAGAAATTTTCCTCAAGTGGGGTCAGCCTTGCTGCGATCTTTTTGCTACTCCCCAAAACAGCAAGTGCAGAGAATATTTCACTCTATTCCCTTTACCAGGCCAACCCAGCAGAGACGCTCTAGTCCAAGTTTGGCCCCGGGGACTTCTGTATGCATTTCCTCCCTTCCCACTAATCTCTCAAGTGATACAGAAAGCTATCGCTCAGAAGGCCTCCTTGATCCTCATTGCTCCTTACTGGCCTCGACAGGTGTGGTTCCCCTTTCTACATCAATTTTTATTGGAGTGACCTTGGCATCTGGACCTAGTTCCAGATCTTTTGATCCATCAGTCGGGTCAGTTTCATCGCTCCCTCCCCTCTCTGAACCTCACTGCTTGGTTCCTCCAGTTCCAACCTTAGCCAGGCTTCCTCAAATATCTCACTCTGTCCGAGATATTTTGATAGCTTCCCATAAATCTTCCACTCGGAAGATTTATTTGAGTAAGTGGAAACGTTTCGCCTATTGGGCGCAAGGAAAGGACATAGATCCTTTCACTGCTTCCATCCAAATGGTCCTTGATTTTCTAGCTGAACTCTTCCATGCAGGTTCATCTTCTTCTACTCTTAAAGTTCAATTGGCAGCTATTTCTAACTTTCATGTGGGCATTTCAGAGTCTGCCATCATGTCCCACAAGCTTTGCAAAGCCTTTTTGAAGGGAGTTTTTCTACTCAGACCTCCTATAAGAAATCCTCCTTCTCCTTGGGACCTAAATTTAGTTCTTACTTCTTTGATTCTTCCCCCTTTCGAACCTGCAGTCTCCTGTTCTTTAAAATTGCTATCACGGAAGACTCTCTTTCTGGTAGCTATTACTTCAGCTAGGAGAGTTTCAGAGCTTCAAGCACTCAGCTGTCGACCTCCTTATCTATTGTTTCATAAGGACAGAGTATCCTTACGAACGAACCCGTCCTTTTTGCCTAAGGTAGTTTCGACGTCAAATCTAAATCAAAGCATTGACCTCCCTGTCTTTTTTCCAGATTATTCCAATAGGTCTGAACAAAAATTACACTGCCTGGATGTTCATCGTCAATTGAGGTACTATTTGGATAGAACAAAACAATGCAGAAAATCTGACCAGCTGTTTGTCTCCTATGCGGAAGGCAGAAAGGGACTTTCAGTTTCAAAGGTATCATTATCCAGATGGCTAACATCTTTGATTTCCCTTGTATATGAAATTAGACACCAAAAGCTGCCTAATAAACCTAAGGCCCATTCCACCAGAGCTTTGGCTACTTCTTTAGCCTTCCAAGACAGACTGCCTATTGACACCATTTGTGCAGCGGCTACTTGGGCTACTCCTCACACTTTCATTTCTCATTATAAGTTGGATTTAGCTTCTAGGCATAGAGCTAACTTTGGTTCCACTGTTCTCAGGAGTCTGTTCCGTTAGGCCACCCGGGACAAGGTGCTAGGGACGCGGTCCCATCCAGCAAGAATGAAGGCGAGATAGACAACTTAACATATAGAAGTTATGTTCTTACCATAACGTTCCATGTTAGTTGTCTTCTTCTCGCCTTCTTCTTGCGTCCCACCCTCCTTCCCCCAGACCTGGACAGACCTAGAGGAGTTGTGATTTTGACCTCTCTTTCTACCACCTCTTTTTATTAGGCATATGCTGTTGTGCATATTTCCTGGATGAGGATTTAGGTCACCCTTCTTTCTCCCTGGTTTTTAGAGGTGGACTTTGTTTATAGCTATTCTGATACTATTATAAGCTGGGGTTAGCTTACAAACGAGATCTGAGGTAACTCTCGCCTAGCATTGTGGGATATAAGGGGAGCCTCGAGCCGGTGGAACCAACTCTCGAGCTTTTAGAGTGGCCGAGTCGGAGCCGAGGTCGGCTCCGAACCCATCCAGCAAGAAGAAGGCGAGAAGAAGACAACTAACATGGAACGTTATGGTAAGAACATAACTTCTATTTTTTTGCTTATAATGTCTCAAGCACCTAGGCCTTCGGGCTTCAAAAAGTGCACTAAATGTAACTTTAAGATGTCTATCACGGATGACCATTCTCTGTGTGTATATTGTTTGGGCGCCAAACATTTGCAGGAGTCCTGCAGCGTGTGTCACGCTTTTTCCTCGAGGGTCCTCCAAGAGAGGAAAAATAAGCTTATATTAAAAGGCCTTATAAAACCCTCCTTTGAAGAAGCTTTAGCATCCTCTCCTTCTCCTGCTAAAAAGAAAAGGGCGTCGGCTCCGACCAGTCCGTCGGATCCGACCGCCAAAAGACATAGGCAGGCTTCTCCTTCGGCTCCAAGGACTTCGGAGCCGAGGGCGGAACGTCTGCCTCGATGCCACCAGTCTCGACTCCTCTGGCTTCGGAGCCGATGGCTGGGGCATCGAGGCGGTCACCGTCGGCTCCACTGGTCTCGGAGCCGATGAAGGTTGTCCGCTCAGACACTTCCTCCTCGGCGCCTAAGTCCTCCTCGGCACCGATGGAAGCTAGTTTGGGTATTCCTTCGGCGCCGATAGTCATCGAGTCGCCTCGGAGCCGGTCCCCTAGCCCCTTGGGGCCGTTGGAGAGGCCATCTCGAACCCGTTCAGTATCCTCTAGGTCATCGAGGATGTCAGATTCGGACATAGACAGGGTGCTCCAAAGACTGTTCCAGTCCCCAGTCTTTCAAAAATTTGTTTCGGCTCCGACCCAGTTGGCTTCGGAGCCGACAGCCCATGCCCATGTCATTGCCATTTTTGTTTAAGGGTGTTCATGTTCCTAAAAGAAAAATAAGGTCTGTCTCCTACCACTTTCTTAACATTTATACAGGCCATTAATATTAGCCAGTTTTTTTGTATAATATTCTTGACTAGATGTGTTTTTGCATTATAGGAAGTAACAAATCTAATTTTTGTATCATTATACCTAGTTATTGGTGTTACATTCCCATTGGTATATATTGGTATATATTGGTCTTAGTGTAGTATTTCTATCTGCTAAAATTCTATTTTTAACTTCTGATAGAAGACTACTACTATAACCACTTGTTATCAGTTCTTGAGACATAGCATCGAGCTGTTTAATGAAATTAGTATCTTCTGTGTTTAGTTTACTAACTCTACTAAATTGTGATGATACTATACTTCTAAACACATGTGGTGCATGCATACTCTGGAAGTGTAAATACCTCCCTGAGTGCACTTCTTTCTGATGTATACTGGTATGTAGACAATCCTCCTTCTTATAGAGTAATAAGTCCAGAAAAACTATTTTTTCATAAGAGCTTTCCATTTTAATATAAAAGCTACTTGTAATACTACATCAGTAGTATACATCGCTAATTGCTCACAATGCACGTCATTTTATATAGGAAAAACCGTGAGAAAACTTAAAGACAGAATCATTGAACACAGATCAGAAATAAAAAGAGCAGTAACCACAAACGCACTGTATAAACATATAATAGAGCAGGGTAATCAACACAGTTTTTCTTTTAGAGTTATTTGTACTGTTGAAAAAACACCACTAGGTGGGGACATTAATAACATACTTGAACTAAAGGAGTATCAATGGATAGTTAGACTAGAAGCAGATCATTTTCCAGGACTTAATGATGTAGTTACATTAAAACCAGTTTTAAAACATTTACAGCAAACTAAGTTATAGTAATATATAATTTTATTAGTTAATATATTTATTTATGTTGTTTTAAATGTATAAACTTAGGTATTTTAATGTTATATATCTGTATGTCATGTGACTAATGGGCTGCTGGTCACATGATTGTTAGACCCTTATTTATTCAACATGTCTTCCACTGATGGTTTGTAATGCACTGAGGAAGGGTTTTATGCCTGAAAGCTTTGCTGTATTGTAACTGTGTTTTTTATAAAGAGATTTCTCCAGTTTAAGTCTGTTTTTTGAATAGCACCCCAGCACTACCAGGCTATACCTCGTATCATGCTTTTCGGCCCCAAAACCCAGGCCGAACCACAAAGGGAGGGGGAGTGTCTATATTTATCAAGGACACCCACACCTCCAGGTTAGTAGCAACACATGAAGCATCAGAGACCATACAGGTGCAACTAACCATAGGCAAAACTGCTATACAACTGGTAGCATGTTACAGACCATCCTCCCCACTCAGCCTTCCTGAAGACATTGGAGGATATGAATGTATCACAAAATACCATCATACTGGGAGACTTCAACTACCCAAACATAGATTGGGTACATTATTCTAGCCCTAATACCCTAGCCCAAAGGTTCCTGGAATTCATAAATTCAAATGCACTGGAACAACTAGTCACCTCTCCCACTAGGGGAGATAATATACTAGACCTGATCATCACAAACATGGGGGCAAAATGCTCCACACAGGAAGTATACCCCTCACTAGTGAGATCTGACCACAAACTAATCACCCTGGATATACATATCCCACCTCCACCCCCAGCACAAAAGACCACAGTGAAAAACTTCTCAAAAGCAGACTTCACTCTTCTTAAGACTGAGATGATATCCTTTAAGTCCACTGTGCCAGTGGATACCACATCCCACAATGCCGAATCCTTCACAAATGCTTTCTATGAACATCTCCAAGAATGCATGGATCATGCAATCCCAAATAAATCCAAGTCCCTCTCCACCAAAGGCAAGCGTCCTGTCTGGTGGACCTCAGCCATTAACAAATTGTATAACAAAAGAAGGAAGCTACTGCACGTCAGAGCAAAATCCCATGAAGGGAAGACATCTCTGATCAACATTAGCAGAAAACTACGTTCTCTCATAAAAACATCCAAGGCCAACTTTGAGAGAAAAATCGCTAAGGACACTAAAGATAACCACAAAGCCTTCTTCAGCTATGTTAGAAACCTGGGCGGAAACCCTCAGATATGCTCAGAGTTAGTTCACAACAACAAAAAATACACTGAACCCACAGATATTGCCAACATTCTGGCTGACAGGTTCAGTGCAAATTTCTCCCCTTTCTCACCCCCAAAAGAAGAAATACTTATCCCAGCTGAATGTAATCTCCCTGTCATCTCAGATGTCCAAGTGAGAACCGCCCTAAACAAAGCTAAAAACACAGCATCAATGGGACCTGACGGTATCCCGGGTTGCGTGTTACGTGAACTCCAAGAGGAGCTAAACCCACACATAAAAATGCTATTTAACCTTAGCCTTACTTCAGGATATGTTCCTGAACACTGGCGTACAGCAACAGTGGTCCTACTCCACAAAGGGGGTACCTCTACAGACCCTGGGAACTACCGCCCCATAAGCTTAACCAGCCTGGTCTGCAAAGCTATGGAAAGAATCATTATGGAACTCATAAACAGAGACATAGGGGACCTACAGACACTTGACCCCACCCAGTTCAGCTTTGTAAAGGGCAGATCCTGCCTTTTGAACCTGGTTGACTTTTTTGAAACAGTCACTAGAGCCATTGATGAGGGCAAAGCAGTCTATACAGCCTACCTGGACTTGGCTAAGGCCTTCGACACAATACCCCACTCAGGCATCATAGATAAGCTCAACAGCTTAAACGTAAACCCTTATGTCACTAGATGGGTTGCAAACTGGCTAAAGGACAGAATCCATAAAGTTAAAATCGCTGGAGCAATGTCAGACTCAAAGCCAGTCACAAGTGGTGTCCCACAGGGATCTGTCCTGGGACCCCTCTTGTTCGGCATTTATTTCTCAGATGTTAAAGCAAACATGGGAGGGTTGTGGCTGACAAAGTTCGCAGATGACTGCAAACTAGGCGCCATAGTCGATACACCAGCGGACACATACATCCTACAAAAAGGCCTCACAGAAACGGACAACTGGTGCCAGAGTCACAGCCTTAAACTAAATGCCAAAAAATTTATAGTCATCCCCTTTGGGAAAAACAAAGTACCCACAAATTATCACATAGACAGCAACCCACTGAGTACGGAAAAAGTAATCAGAGACCTAGGGACCCAAGTCGACAGCGACCTCTCATTTGATACCCACGTTGCCAAAGTGGTTAGAAAAACATTCTACCTTGCACACCTCATCATGAAGGGATTCACATCCAGATCCAAGGATGTCATTGTACCCCTATACTCCTCCCTCATCAGACCCATGATTGAGTACAATGCCTCATTTGGTATGTACCTCACCCGGCATTTGCAACAGCTGGAGAGACCACAAAAGTACCTCACCAAGAGGATCAAGGGTCTCCAACATATGTCTTATTCTGCCAGACTAAAGACACTTCAGCTCTATTCAGTAGCATACCGCCTGCTCAGAGGTGATCTCTGCCTGACGTACAAGGCCATGTCCAATCAGGATCTGATGGACATGCTCCACCTCAAAAATCCAAATCCATCAGGACCACGAGAGCTAAAGACTTAAACCTCAGCACAAGTATGAATAGGACATGCTGGAGGGATAGATTCATAACCCAGAGGCTTCCCATGCTTTGGAACAAGATCCCAGTTTGTATTAGGCAGAGCCCCTCACTGACTCTCTTCAAGAGAAATCTTGATGAGTGGATGGGAGATCGTAAGTTTACCCCAGGGGTCACATCTGTGTCACTGCTAGACAGGGGCACAGTAAACTAATTCTATTATATAAGGGGACCTTCATTGTGTCACTACTAGACAGAGGCACAGTATTCTAAATTTATTCTGTACATTTTTTGTACCATTTCATGGGGTGGCAAAAGCCACATCACTATGGCTAGGCTTACAAATGCCCCAGGGCAGATAGCCTAGTACTATACTATGAAACATGACTGATGAGAATTAGAATCAGTTATATAAAAATAGACAAGGTTATGTTGAAAAATATTACTTGTAATCTATATATAATATATGCAATTTGTACAATGTATGTACTAAACATTGACACTATGTCAATTCTGTGGTGAAATATGGTTATGTTAGTTCAGGAATAGTAGTTTCTTAGTTCTTGACAATTGTTCCTGAAGCATTGTGATCCTAGTTAGTTAGTCAGGTAATATATAGTCCATAAATGGGTAGGGTTAATCTAAACACTAATTGAAAAAGGTAGTTCCAAGCACCAAATTGAAAATGTGGCTAGGCTGAAAAAGGCCGAAAAGGGCAGTTAGCCTACTGCTAAGCTATGAATTTGCACATGACGGGTATTTTGAGATTCATCTCTAGAGTGAATTTATACCACACAGTGGAGCCATGTCTAAAGTAGGCATGCTTACCAGTAGCTGTCTTAAATATGGGCTGGATAAGGGCAATGTTATCCTCTTGTCTGCTTTACAGTATGTAGACTTTTTTTATCTCTTAACCTTCTGGGCTGTTATGCTGAAGTCTGAGCCTACACAGGCAACTGACCACAGAATAGGACTGGAAATGGTAACAGCTTTAGATGTGCATGCATACTGACGCAGACAAGGAAGAGCAGACCAAAGTTTGGCTGCACATGCACTTAGCTTGTCTGGTCACTGTGTGGGAGCAACAAATCCAACACATTCTCAGACTTGTACCATAGGGATAGTTAAAGCTCCACGTGACAGAAAAAAAATATGAATAGTAAAGTCTTGCTTGGAAACCTCATGTATTCTCAAAATGGATTTAAGAAATTAACTTTGAAAGCAAAGCTCGAGGTGGATTTCTTAAATTCATTAAAAGAGAAAAAAACACAAATTTGTTACATTAATGATGAGATTATAATCCTCTATGTAAGTTAGTATAGGGAGCTTTGTGACTTTATAGTTCGAAACTGGCAAAAAGATTATGTATTTTTCTGATATGGGGGGGATGTGTGCACAGATTTCAGATATGTCAAGCTTTAGTTTAACAATACACCCAATTCAGAACGATTTCAAGACTTTGACAGTTCTGAAAGCTGTAATACATACAGTTTACAAGCTCACGATGCCACTCTTATTGTAACAGCTTTAAAGGCCATTGAACGGACACACTTCACTTACAGCCAGTCTCTGGCAGAGCTAAAGCTCCATATACTATTAAAAAATGACTGGGTTTCTCCAATCATAAACATCCAGGGCACTTGACAGCCTAATAAATATTTGGGGCCCTTCAGAAAAAAGTAGTCAAAACAAAATCAGTGATATAAAATCAGTGACATCCAGCAAAATAAAGTGGATATGGCAGACGAGTGGATGTCACTGCTGTCAATGATCCCAATGATGTGCACATTCATATTTCAGACACTTAGTAATCCAATCCTGTCTTTTCGTTGTGACCGTGATGGAACAGTTAAGTCGTTAAGAAACTGGCAGTGTAACCCACCTACCACAAAGTTAATGTAGTACTAATCCTTTCATGATGATTAGTTTCTGCTCATCACCAACATGTTTGCAGGTTCGTAGAAGTTTGCTGACCTGTAAAGTCCCAGCTTTGTCACATGCAGGACACTTTATAAATTAACTGTAAACAGACAGCATGTGTGTTTAAACTTTTCTATCTGTGCAATGGTAATAAAAGATTAATTTTTTAAAAGTTAAAAAAAAGCAAAAAAAAAAAAAAAAAAAAAAAACAATTTGCTTTCCTGGATGCTGCAGCCAGTCACATCGTTTGCTTCACTGAAGAGGACCTGATTGAGTGCAGCTTACTGACAAATCAAAAAACAATGGAAAAAAGTTTGCGATAGCGAGTTGACGAGGAATATATGGACAATAACAGAATGCCACGGATGCAGATTTGTTAGTATGCTGGACCACGTTTTATTTTTTTATGAGTTGAATGAAAAGAGGAGATGGAGAAACCCACAGCTGCTGCATGGGGGCCCTCATTCGTGGGGAGATAATGTGGGGCCCCCCACGGCTGCAGGTTCTGCGAGTACCTAATGCCGGCTATGAATCCCTGTAGTCTTCCGTCTGTCTCAACTTTGTCTCCCTCCATCCCTGTACCAAATTGATACTGTATATTGCTGTCAGTTAGCCATACTGGACCTGTCTGGAGCCTTGTGTTGTTTGCAGTCTTTGACTGCTTTATAATCTTTTCAGACCCTTTTACAGTTTTGAAGGGATGATATAGGTAGGGTTATTTATGTAGGCAGGCAAACTTGTACCTAAGGAATTAACAGAGTAGAGGGGATTACGGGTAGAAGGGAGTAGCCTGAACCTTTGATCTAGTGGTCTGAAAGTTGCAATTTTAAGATTAGTTGGATCTGATATACCCAACAGTTGCAATAGACTGAAGAGACACCACAGATCTAGCAGTATGATAAGTATATAACTTTTATTTTTAACTCTCTTCCTAAATGTATGGCATAGAGTACTGTTGAGATAGCAAACCAGATTCATTCCAAATTCTTCTTGCTGGTGTTGGCTTCTGTATTTAGTGACCATTAATTCCCCCTCCCCTTTGACATGTTCATCATGCTGATCTGTCCTTCTGGCCATTCCATGAATCTGCTCATTTATCTGTAAGAGACCCCTTTGGCCATTTGTTAACTGGGAGCCAGAATCAATTGTACTAGTTGTGGATCCATTGTCCTTGCTCTGGGTGATTTGTTGCTTTTCATTATACCTTGTACTCTACTATGTGTGTCATCTCACCACCGGGGGGGGGGGGGGGGGGTAGCATGCATCAGGCCTGTACATTGTGTATCCACTCCTTTGTGTGCAGTATAATGTATTTCCCCTTCCCCTTGTAAACTGCACCCTCCATGTGAGCCATGCGCTCCAAAGAGGATTAAAGTGCAGTGACTGTTTCTGGACACATGCTTCCCTCAGTGAAAGGTGACTAGGCTGCATGTCATCATTCCTCTACTTCCCATGCCACCTTCAACACGTTCCCAAGATGCTAATCAAACTTATCACCTGGGTTATAGTCAGGGCTTTATCCTTGTATGACAGTGGAACTAGCTTCTGTTATTGAATTTGAACCAGCAGTTAGTCATTTCCTTTACCACTGGCTCGGTAATTGATCTGACTACATTGTTTTATTTTCTGTTGTGTTTTTGTGGTCTTGTTGTATTAAAATGGTATTTAAAAAGTTTACATTACAGAATGATTTTGAGCAGGATGTTGAAAACATATTTGGCAGTTTTCAGATATGGCTTTGTGCTTGAATGTGTAGATTTTAAAGAATTTCTTCTCACCCCAGGATGATCATTCAGCTAACAAACGGCAGCACATTGTATTTGATTCAGACAATGAAGAGAATATAATTGAGCAGAAGCAGTTATCCAAAAAATTAATTTCTTCTGGAGTAAAGAAACCCCTCATCTGTCAAAGTGATGAGGAATCGGAATCCTCTGGAGAGATGGAAGAAAAGGGAAAATCGAAAGAGAGCATAGCAAAAACGAAAATTGGTTTCGGAGCAAAAGTGAGTGTCTTTTGGCTTATTTGAATAGTTCTGTACTTAACATAAAAGTTCAGGTTCATGGACATTGCAGGACTGGATCAGTTATAACCACTTAGCTGTCATTTAAGATGTAACGTTTTTAGCCACTTAAATGTCATTTGCTGATACATTTTAACACCAATAGGTGCTTTCTTGTGCCCAAGCAGATCTCTACAAGTGAGGAAAAAAGAATTGAAAAATGATTTTCCAGTGAATTAAATTCACAAGTTAGTATGTCACTGTTACATTTG
This sequence comes from Protopterus annectens, assembly GCF_019279795.1. Classification (NCBI taxonomy): domain Eukaryota; kingdom Metazoa; phylum Chordata; order Ceratodontiformes; family Protopteridae; genus Protopterus; species Protopterus annectens. Next base: position 854,894,799 of record NC_056739.1, on the reverse strand, counting down.
CATTCTGGTACTTTTCTTCAGATGAATTGTTTGCCTCAAAATCTGTTTTCTGTTAAATAACAGTTGAATTGTCTTTTTCGGATTCCATTATAGTAAACGCACATTTAATGTTGCTGTAATATGTATAAGATGATAAAATTAAGTCATGGACATCTCCAAAGCAGAAGGTTATATAATATGAATATATGCTGAACCAGTTGATTTGATTTTAGCATTCGTATGTCAAGTAATTGTAATTTGAGGCACAGGGAACAACGCAAGATCTTTTCATTGGCAGTGTCCTTTCCCTGCATCATATTTGTATCAGACATTTAAAAATGTTCAGTGCACATCTGTGTGCATTGTGTACAACCTTGATATGTATCTATCTTTTGTTACTCTTAACTCCTCAGTCTGAATTTCAGGATGAAGTTCTATAAATTACATTATTGTGACCTATTAGGGCAAACATTGTTGTAAACTTGTGTTTCTCTCCCCGTCTCTCCTTTTCATACTTGTGTTCATAGTTATTTTCCCTTCTGACACTTGGTCTCTCTTACTTGTTTCATATTCTTGGAACCTCGCTGGTTGTCACACCTGTTCAAAAAATCTTCAATGAACCAAAAGGAGTCCAAAAAGAAAATTGTTTCTTTTTACATTTTAAGTGTATTAAACACTCATGGTTGGAAATTTACTTGAAAAATAGTTGATTAAGTCATCAAATGGTCTCAGCCTGTATGTATGATAAGTTTCTGTCTCATTTCCTGTGTTTGATAGGCACTTCAATGAAAGTCACCACCTTTTACATTGCATATGAATTCAAGGAAGCAAATCATTGCAGTAGTTTGAGATCAGATGTAAGAAGATCCTACGACCTATTGCTGTCATTACACATACTCCTTGCTTTTTTTGCACACAGTATTCTGTAAAATCATTAAACTTGCTTTGTGTTAACCAGTAGATAGAACATTTTAGAAGATGGAACCCACCTCCCCGCCATAACTATCCTAACTTCCTCCAGTCATTTCAAGACTGCACTGAAACTGCACCTAAAATGTCACTGGCTCTGCCCTTGCCCATACCCAGACTATAAATACCCCCACCCACTTCTGCTCAAATCCCCCTCTCTGACTGATCTAATCTTTGTTTCCATAAAGGCAATTTAATGAAAATACACTAATTTCCTTTGCTTAGCATACTTAAAACCTATTAATACCATATACTGTGTACGATGAGCTGTTTATACTATATGTCTGTGTTATTTTTCATACTTTTTGTACTATAATTTGTACCTAAGAGCTCTCTAAAACATGTCACCAACTTTGTTACTGAATTGTCATTTTACAATATGTGGAGCTTTTCTCCCCGGGCCTCCGCTGAAAAAGGACCTGTGTCCAGTCGAAATTTTCTGGTAAACAAATGTAAATAAATAAATAAATTATATCCTAAATGTTTGCCAAAACATCACAGTCCCATTGCATATGTTTGAATGAGCCACTACCTTTCAAGAATGTAAAACATTTGTCTGAAACCGTAAAACTGCTCCTTTATTTAGACTACAAAATCAGGGAAGCAATGTGTCTGCTTTATTAACTCCTGGTCAGACCACATCTTGAATAGCTTCTGCAGTTCTGTAAGTGTTGCAGTGAGGGGGATATGAGGTTGCTGGAATGTTTTGAGAGGAGAGCCACAAGAACAGTGTTAAGGTATGGAAATGGAGGCAGGCTGTGAGCAGAGATTACTGGAGCTTCAAGTTATCTCACTGGAAATTAGAAAAGATGGTGGTGGTAGGAGAGGGAGACATGACATGGGTCCAGAGGGTAGTGTTGGTGAAATGTGAGAGTTACCTTGAGGAAGAAAGATGGAAAGAGAGAACACAGATTGTAGGTAGCCATCTGCTGTGTGGATCTGCAGCAGTACTTCTTCACAGAAATGACTGTTGTCCTATGGAATAGACCTCCGTAATGAATGATAAGGAGGGGACAGTGTGGAAGGCATGGGTAGCTGAAGGGTTGGGAAGAAGGAAAAAGAGAGAGAGAGAGAGGCAGAGAGTAAGTGAAGTAAATTTCCTTCCTTTTTCTGACCGATGTAATGCATTGTGCAAGCTGTTGCAAGAGTGTTTCGTACCAGGGTTACTGCTGCATATTATATAGTCTCTCTGTATGTATGCATTAAGAGCTGTGTCGCATCCTTGACATTGTCTTACTCATTCAAGATGGCTGTTAGCTTTGCCAGAGGTGTAGCTTTTCACCAATCCTGCTTATAATTTTTGTGCAAAGCTTAAAGTTGAAGTCAGGTTGTGAGTGTGTTCATTTTGAGGGTTTGGAAGGTGTCACCTCGTGTTTTAAAATAATGGTGTCCTCTCTGTTTTTTTTTCCAGTTGTTGACTGTCTGTACTTGTGTGATTTGCTACTGTGAGTAAAAGGCATTCTGGGATGGAAATCTTTACCTCCAAGTATGATGTTATTGTTCTTTCAAGAAAGAGTATAATGTTTTCTTTAGGTTGGAGGATAGTCTACCTGTTCTTAGTCATGGAGTTTTTCTGCATTTAGTTAGTTCAGAATTTCCAATCCACCAGCACACAAAAAGACCAAGAACCACAAATCAACAAAGCCAGACACTGAAGAAAAATGCAGGACCATCACCTCGTCTTATTAACCTTTATTGAAGGATTATATTTTCCAGTTTTTTTAAGAGGCTATTAAATATACTACCACAATCCACAATATAGGTTGTGATAAAGGCACAGTCAAAACTTTTATTATCATTGGTAACATCAATATCAGTAACCTTACTTTGTACAAAGTCCGTATCACTCCTTAAAAGAGGAATGATAATACCTTCCCTCCTTTTTAAACTTATTTCACTTTTTATACTACTCACCAAAGCTTCAGGGTACCCCTAGCATAAAACATTTCTGCTAATTTGCATCCCTCTAGATTAAAACCATGCCCTTCTCATTTTTTATATGTGAAGTACCCAATTTTGCCCTCAGTATTTGGTATCTCGAAGATACATAAAGATTTAAAGGAACCCCCCCCCCCCAAGTGAGGCCTATTGTTAACCCAGGCACTTCAAAAATACATGCTTTGGCGAAGTACATAGATTTAAAGTTGAAATCTTTTTTAAATGGTTATTTTCACCTTTATAAGAATTCCTGGGATATTTTTGCATAAGTTACAATAAGCTGTTCTGACAATTTGTGCTTTGTAACAATAGACGTAAATTTATTCAACGTGATACCACATGAGCAGGGCTTAGAGTGGTTCAGAGAATTTTTAGTTGAGTCAGGAAAATTGACCAGCAATGAAATTAATGTGCTGGTTCTTTTAATGGAGCTAGTTTTGGATCACAACTTTGTCTACGTTGAAGGTCCGTACTTTCAACAGAAAAGAGGTGTAGCAATTGGGGTGACGTGTGCCCCCCCCCTGTATGCTAACATAGTGATGTTACAATGGGAGAAATATTTTGTGTTAAATTCCCCTATTGAAAGGCCCTGGAAATTGTATGTTCGTTTTTTAGACATGTTTATAGCGTGGGAGACGACAAAAAATAAAACTGAAACTTTCATAAGGTATTTCAATTATACCATGTCTTTTTTCTAAGGTTTACTTATTCTTGTAGTGATGCCAATATAAGTTATTTAGACGTATTAGTGTCTGAGGATTATTCCTACCAGAAGATAATTACTAATATTTTTCATAAACCCCACTACTCAAATACATTGTTACATTACTCTAGTCACCCCCAACATGTTAGTAGGGGTGTGGTAATTGTCCATTTAGCCAAAAATTATTTCAGAAGACCATGATTTTAATCTAGAGGGATGCAAATTAGAAGAAATGTTTTATGCTAGGGGTACCCTGAAGCTTTGGTGAATAGTATAAAAAGTGAAATAAGTTTAAAAAGGAGAGAAGATTATATTCCCCTTTTAAGGAGTGATACGAATTTTGTACAAAGTAAGGCTACTGATATTTATGTTACCAGTGATAATAATAAAAGATTTGACTGTGTCTTTATCACAACCTATACTGTGGATTGTGGTAGTATATTTAATATCCTCTTAAAAAAATTGGAAAATGTAATCCTTCAATAAAGGTTAATTACAGGAGGTGCTGGTCCTGCATTTTTCTTCAGTTTTTGGCTTTGTTGATTTGTTCAGAATTTATTGTGAGGGTGAGATTGACAAGTATGTGGTAGCAGCTGGAGTGTTCCAAATGCTGTCCCTGTGTAATGGTGAAGCAAATGCCGAGTTCTCAGGGAAAGGTTCTTGGTATAAAGTTCGACTCTGTCCTCATAACCTATGGGTCCAGTGTTGTCTATTTTCATCTGATCTAACCTTTGGGTTGTCAGATCTGATGGGATTCGACCTCAGTGCTAACTGAAGCTGTGGATCCGAGGCTGTGACTCCTCCCCCTACCCATAAAGCTCTCTTTTGCACTGAATTACCCCAGGTCTCGATTGCTGCCTGAACCTTTCAGATGCATGTCTGAGTGCTGTATTTTTCATAAGTGAAAGTATTCTTTCTTTCAAAACAGTAGCTATTTTTGACTCCTCCTATCCCTTTTAGATTATTTGCACAGTTTGCTCTATAGAAGTGCCTTTTTCACTTTTTTAGCTGTTTATCTGTAGTCCTTTAATAATAATAAGATAATATATTGGTTACGGGTTTTAGATAAGATAGTTATTAGAGACAGGTTTGCTTTTAGGGCTTGTTTCTATGTGACAGTGGAAGTGTTTTCCTAGAAAAGTATGCAACTTTGCAATTTTTCTGAGTAGCTGTTTCTTACTGTGACTCTTCTAATGTCAGAGAAACCACAAGGATTTAAAAAGCCCTCAACCTGTGGACACAAATTCCACCCCAAGACTCGCACTCTGTGTGTATGTTGTTTAGGCTGCGCCCACGTAGAGGCCGACTGTGATATCTGTGCTTCGTTTGAGTGCAGGGCTATTCAAGTCAGGGAAGAGAAACTTATTTTGAAAGGTTTGCACCCCTCTAAGACAGGTTTTCCCTCTGAAATCATGTCTTGTAGTCCTATACCAGCTTTTGCTTCACCAAGCAGTAAAGTAGAGTAGAGAAAAGGAAAGAAAAGTCGAAGGAAAAACAAAGAGGTAGATAAGTCTGTAGAGAAGATCTGAGGGGAAAAAAGGTCTGAAAAGAAAGAGCTGAGAAATCCAGAAAAAGATCTCGATCCGACAGATTATTTAGGTACGGCACTTAAAACTCCAAGGTACTTGGATCCACCAGTCATCTGGATCCATTTTCCTTCTACTGAAGCTATGTTCTCAGCAGAACCAGTGTGTTCAAGGCTGCATCCACCTATCTTACAGGAGAGATGCTATTTCAGACCTCCATCAGTGGCATAAGTCCTCAATGTAGGCTCAGTCCACCAGAAGTCTTACCGAAATGGACACTGACCATATTATAAGGAAATTCTTAAGGACACAAATCCAGCTGGGAGTTCACCCAGCTAGTGCCCATGGGGTGCTCCAGGTACATGTCCATCTCTGCATCCCTTTTTCTCTCTCTCTGTTATTGGCCCACGCTTTGGATCTGGCCCCCGCAGGTCTGAGCCCTTTTAGTGCACCTCAGTCGGAGCAGACAGTTCGAGAAACTTCTGTGTTGACAACATCCCTTACTCTCTCGACTCCAGTGTTCTTGGATTGAGATGAATCTCTGAGCTGTGTGTTGGTGCCGGGATCTTGGTGGTAGAGACGACTGAAGTTATCGGAGCTGTCTCTTCTTCTCTGGGCCTCTGTACTCAAAAGCTCCGGTCCGAGATCTTCCTTGGATCCAACCTTAATTTGACCATGAAAGGTTCCTGAGGCTTTGGATTGGGGGTACTTTCCTCACCCTCGATTGTGGTATCAGCTTTCAAAGCTTTTTAAGCAGAATTTAGCTGTGCCAAGAAGTCAGGTGCAGCCCTCAAGTTTGGATCCATTCCAACTCCCAGTGGATCCTGTGACTTATTTCTCTCATTCTAATTGACAGAGCTGCCATTACCTACAGGCTTAGAGGATTCTCAACATTTGCGCACTCAATCTGATTCAGACCTGTTTTCAGAGGTCCCCCAGAGACAAGGTCCTAGAAAACAGATGTGCAACTAGAAGCACTTGGATTCTTCTCCACAGTCCATCACTGAAGAGAGAGATTTGGATGAAGGTGAAGGGTCCCCTAGAACCCCTCCTAGAAGACATCACATTTGGTGACATCCTAGATTAGATGAAAACAGAAGGTAGGTTAGTCCACCAAAATCCCTTCCCCTAATGAATCCATGTTCCTTGAGGTCTTTGGTAGTGCGTCCCAGGTACTACCACCCACAAATGCTCTCATAGATCTTGTGGCACATTGGGTATGGAAGGACCCTGACTTATTGAAACCTATCCATGAAAAAAGCCAGACATGATTTTAGTGGCTCCAGAGGACAGGAACCATTGGACTAAAGTACTACCAGTAGATGCGATAGTAGTAACAGCAGCCACAAACTAGAACTATCTGAGGAGAGTACTTCCATTCATCCTCGTAACAGGGAGTCAGTGGTGCTGATTTAGAGTGCTGAAATACTTCTCGCATATGACTTGTTTTTACCGGGACTTGAGCAAGAATTGCAAGTACCTTGCGGGTAACTTACTAGCAGATGTTCCAAAAACAGTGAACACTGAACTGTCTTCTCCAAAATCCACTTCTAATATGGCCATGCATCTGCATTCTAATGCAGCAGATGGTATAGCTAGAGCAGTAGGGAATGGCATCACCATGCATTGGCATGCTTGGATGGGTCTCTGCGACTGTGGAAAGCTTTAAGATGTCCTTTATTAATGCTCCATCTGATGGCTCTACCTTCTTTGGACCAAAAGTTAAAGAAACTCTTAACTAGGATTGAGCAGGATGCTAAAGCCCTGTCTGCCATAGGAATCCATTTCTCCTCCCTACAGAGAACCTTTTCTAGGGATGAAAGGGGTTGCAAGATGTGGTTCAGAAAATTGTAGGATTATCACCAAGACACTCCTGGAGACAGACACCAACACCCCATACCACCCCACACAGACAGAGAGGGAGGTAATTCAAATATATGTTGCCCCAGAGGCAGAATTGCACCACATAATCAAGGTTTTTGCGGTCCATTCACAGAGAAACTGTATCAGTGCTCCTGAAGAGTTACCTGGCTGTAGCTCTCTGGAGGCAGTCGAGGGGGTGCTTATTCTTACACTCAAAAGCCTGGGAAAACATTACATTGGATTTCTGGTGCTAAGGATAATCAGCAGAGGCTATACCATTTCCTTTTTTGTATCCTTCATAAAAGAAATTAAAGGTTCCCAGTGTTCCACCCAGTCAGTTAAAATCTGCAGCAACAGAGGTTTCAGAGTTGCTAGAAAGAGTCACCCAACAGGTCCTCTGACACTGGTTAGGATGTGGAGTCTATTCCAGTTTTTTTTTAGTTCCAGAGAAGACATGGGACCTCGCCCATCTCAGTTTGATGCAAAGTTCCAGAATGTCACGGTACAGTCAGTATTACCTGATTGGATGTGCTGTGTAGATCTCCAGGATACCTACTTTCAGATAAAGATACAGAGATGATAAAGGAGTTTCCTCCATTTCTGACTAGGAGCCAGTAACTTTCAATTCAATGCACTGCCCTTCGGTCTCACCACAGCACCCCCCCCCCCCATGTGTTCACAAAAGTTATGGCAGTGGTAGCAGCTCATCTCCAACTGTAACAGATCCAAGTCTTACCATACCTAGACGATTGGCTCCCTACTGCTTCTTTCAGTGGATCTACTGGTACAACAACAGGAATGGCTACTCCATTTTACAGCTGTTTGGGATCAGGCTAAATCATCCACACAACAAATACTATTTATAGGCTGTCCCATCAACAGTTCTTCAAATTGCCAGGTTTCCTGACACCAGAGTTCTATCTTTAGGAATAGTGGCTTCTCAAGTAATTCAGAATACTCTTCCTCAAGCAGGGTTGATTCTCTATGCCAAAATTCATCTAACACACGTTTGCAGAGATCATATCAAATGGTGGGTAACCTCTCCCATCAGTAACAGAAGGAAGACATTTTTATCCACCAATTCCTGGGCCATAGTAGCCACTGACAATTCCCTTCTGGGGTGGGGACATTTCGAGGGAAAGATGGCTCAAGATGCTTTGTCACCCTTAAAGGCCAAACACATCAGTGTCTTGGAGAGGAGATAAGTCCTAGTTTTGCACACTTTCCAAAACCACCTCCTCAAGGGTGTGATTCTCATTCAGACGTGTTAGCATGGCAGTGGTCTGGTACATCACCAGTGATGGGGAATCTGATCATACCCACTTTGCTGGGAGGCCATGAGAGTGTGGCAATGGACAATGTCTTCCCATAGGTTTCTGATAGTAATGCAAAACTCAGGGGATGTCATATGGGCTATTGGACAGGTTGAGCAAGTCGATCCTACTGCTTCACCAGTGGTCCCTCAAATAAGCAGTGGTGACAAAGATTTTCAGCCACTGGGAACAACCTTGCTTGAAACTTCTCTGCCTCATACTTGAACAAGTGCAGCACTTACTTTACCCTAATTCCTCCACATTTACCTTAACCAAGGGATGCTGTAGTTCACATTTGGCTCTTGGGACTCCTTTACACCTTTCCCCTGATTCCAGTCTTGAGTTTTATTCAGAAAGCTAGGAGGTGCATAACCATTGTGATCCTTATTGCCTCCTTTTGGCCTCAACAGGTTTGGTTCCCTTTACTTTGGCCTCACTTAGTACATCCTCCGTGGGTGTTGGCTCCCACACTGGATCTACTGATTCACCCAAGTTTACTTGTACCAGATCTAGGAGCCTTAAAGTTGATCGCATGATTATTCCAATTCTGACAATAGCCAGAGATGCCAGGCTTTCATCACTGGTGATTCGTATTATTTCCACTTCACAAAAACATTCTACCAAAAAGATTTAAGAAAGCAAGCGGAAAAAAAATTCTGTACGGACTTCTTTGAGAGGATTGGATCCTTTTTCCTCTCCTCTCTGACTGATCTCAGATTTCCTATCAGAACTTTTTCATAAAGAGTCTAGCTTCTCTACTACCAAAGTGCAGATTGCTGTCATTTCAGATTTTCACATAGGGCATAGCGACTCCTCTGTTGTCTCAAAGTCTCCAAAACTTTTCTCATGGGTGTTTTCTTGCTGAAACCTTCCAATTAAGGCTTTAGTTCCCCCATGGGACAACACTGCCATGCTTCAGGCCTTAACCCAGAAACCCTTAGAAGTAGCAGCCTCAGTAGATCTCTATTATCTTTCACTGAAAATTTTTTTCTGGTTGCAATTACATCCGCTAGACAAATTTCTGAATTAGTCACTATCTATCAAACCACCATACCTCATTCTCCATAAAGATATAATAGCATTGAGAACAAATTCTTCCTTCCTACCAAAGTTTACCGCCGAAGTACATTTGAATTAATTGATTTACCAGTCTTTTTCCCCAGGTTCTCAAAGAAAGCGGTATATGTACTGCACACACTAGGTGTTCACAGACTGTTCAGATTTACTTGCATCATACCAAGGATATGAGGTAGATCAATTATTTGCATCTGTCTCTAAAGCAAAATTGGGCAAATGTACATCAAAAGTCACAATTTCCACAAGAGCAATGGCTACTTCTACAGCATTGATGAAGACTGTTCCTATTAATGAATTTTGTGCAGCAGCGACATGGTTCATGCTTTTGTATCTCATTACAAATGGAATATGCAGTCCAGAGCACCGTCATCCTTTGGTTCCACTATTCTCAGGAATGTCCTTCCTTGAGGCCACCCAGGTGTTTTTTTGCAGCTTGGGAATCCATCAGGTTGAGTTAGACAAAAATGGACCACTTCAGATACAAATATTTATATACTTGCCATAACGATAGATCCATGTTCTCATTTTTGCTCAGTTCGACATCCCTCCTTCCTTCCCAACATTTTCACTGACAGTTTTTTTTCTGGTGAGCGGTCCAGCCTCGACTACGACCCTGTTTGTTAAGAATTTCCTTTTTATACCTTACATGGTGTTAACATGTTCCTGACCTATGATACCGTAATGGTGTATCCAGTTAGAAGAGAGAAGTAATGTTAGTTAAGTCAGCAAACTCGATCTGGTAATTCAGTGGAGAGGAGGGAATTATGTGTAGAGGACTAGTTAGAGCCTTAGATCCAAAGTTCAGAAGAAGGTGCCAAGGTTAGATCTGAGTGGTTCAACCTTTGGGTTGTCAGATCCTGACAAAAATGAGACAACATAGATCTGTCTGTTTATGAGCTGTTGAAAGTGACTTCAAAGTGCGATTACAGGTTAAAGTGACTTCAAAGTGAGATTACAGGTTTAAGTGACAGATGTGTGGTTTCTCTGCAGACTCATTGAGTTTATTCACTTTAAAAGAATTACAAGCTCAGTAAACTCTGAGAGCCTTGAAAGTAGACCTTAACATCTTCAGTCTACCTTCAGACTGAGAGGATCTAAATGAGATGGTTCAGGTACCTTATAAGGTTGCTTTCTTTCTTGATGGCTCCTTTTGGAGCCTTTTTTTCTATTCTCCCCCTTGCTTCATCCTACAGCATTCTTACCCTAGTGTGCCCCATGTCCTTCACTGGGTCTGTCAGCCTCGCTGAGCACCTTTGGACTTTGACATTGGGTGGAAACATCCCAGATGTTAAGCGTGTCCTGGAGGGTGTTAGTCTCCACCATCTGCAGGGGGATTTTTGTTTATGGCCTACCCCCTCCCCCCTTCTGGTATTACTAGTTGCCTCTGAGGCACAGGTGTGCAGTGGGGATGTGAGACATATTCTCCTTTCTGGACCATTTCTCCCTAGTCACACATCCCCAGTAGTCCTCACTAGGCATCATTGAGAGACACCCGTGTCACCTCCCTCACTGTTGGGATGTCAATGCCCTTTCCTCCCTTCTGCTCCTTCAAACACCTGAGTTGCTAATCGAACCCAGGTCACCTGGGCTGTAGTGAGGCCTCTGTCCCTCCACGCCCTCAGAGCAACTCCTGTTGGCGTTATTTCAGGCATGGGCCACTGGGAGGAGTAAGCTGTTGGCACAGAGCCACCATACAGTCCAGAGTGTCTGTCTGGTGTAATACTTTTGAGATCCCCCAGAGTAAGCTAGAGTCTGTTGTTGTGGACAGGTAATTTTGATCTGGCCTCCTTAGTTTGCTGTCACCAAGACAGTCATCAGAAAAAACAAAGGAGAGTGAAATGAGTTGATGTACTGTTGTAAGGTTAATATTTTTAACTATACCTTGCTCTTAATGGTTCAGTTTTATTTTGCAGGGTAAGGCAGGAGTAGTGACCTCTGCACTGACTTTCATGTGAGTAGATGTAGTATTCAGGGAAGCTTTGGGAATCTCCTGGTGGAATATGTTCATAGGTTGTCACTAGGCAATTGAGGTAAATCAGTTGTAGCCTAACAGCTGCAATTTCCACCATTTACTACCCCTTCCCATTAAGATTTGTGGGATGTATTTGTAGTTAACCAGAAGACGGTGAGGTAACAATCTTTTTTAATTTGAAGGGGGAGTCTGTTCCAGAATTCTTTGAAGTATTTCACACCAGCAGACTTGGTCTGTGTTTCAGTGAAGATTAAAGTCTTAAGTTTGGATGTTAATGGAGTGGCCAGTTTTATGAATATGAAGCCGGTCGCAAAGTGCAAGGTTATTTGAGATGTAGGTCAGGTAGAGGTCAGCTATAAGGAGTCTGTTGTAGACAGAAAAGGAGAGCTTCTGAGGTGTTCTACATAGGTAATGGAACTTGGGTCTTTGATTTTCTTTGTGCTGAAATGTTAGGATTTTATAGGCTGGATTGTATGTTTGGACAAGTATGTGCCAAATGGAGTATTGTATCCAGTTGTGGGTCTTTTAATGGAGGGGTGAAGTACGATTGCATCCTTGGACATTGGTGAAATACCTTTAGTAATCAGCTAGTCTCAGTAGAAGGACTTCTATTAGCTCTGGCTGTATTGTAGTCAGAGGAGCTCATTGTCAAAGATGTTTTGGCATTTAACTTGAGACCATGGTCCTGGCACAGTTTTTCATGGGTGTTGGTCCTTGTAGAATTTGAGAGTCCTCAGGGAAGATGACAGTGGCTTCACATGTACACGTCTAGGCAAACTTAGTCAACCGAAGGCCTTTGATGTCTTCTGTGACATCAGAGAGGTAAATACCAAATGGGAGCAGCCGTAGTACCAAACCCTGGAAAACACTAATTATAATAAACTCTCCTCAGAAAGGTTTATTGCCAGTCTTGATTTGCTGGGTTCTGTCGGAGTCTGTTTGCTGTCCTTTGGTTAACATGACTGTTACATTTTTGTTTAGTTTATCCATGATGCCTGAGTGAGGAATGGTGTCTGTATAAGTTTAATGTACTTACTTGTCCTTGTTCAAGGCCTCAGTCACTTTTTCAAAGAAGTTGGCCAGGTTAATAAAGATTTGTGAGCAGTAGGTCCTATCTCATTTGAGGCATGAGACATCAGGTTGCCATTGTCCACATCTGAGGTCCAAAATGATGCATTCTATTAAATTACAGGTAACGCTTGTGAGGCTCGTGGGTCTGTAGTTACCATGATCATTGGTGGGACTGCCAGTGTGTAGAGGAATGACCACTGCAGTTCTGCAAGCCTTTGGCACAAAGCCAGATGAGTTTGAGGTTGAGCAGATTGTGGAGCAGGTCTGCAAGGCATTGTTTCATACTGCTTTAGCCCTCAGCACATTGTTGGACCTCACTCAGCTAGTGTTTTTAACTTATGAGTGAGCCTTTGGGTGAGGCTGACAAGAGGTTAAGTACGTGAAAGGTAGATGGGAATAGGGGAAGGTATTTGGACTAAATTGTATGCCAGTAGGTCAGCTATGCCTTGAGAGGCACAGGAGGTAGAGTCGTATATCAGCTTACAGTACTGCTGGGTTTTGTTTCTAAGGTTATTGATAATGTGACATAGTTGGCAATTTAATTCATACTTGGCCTTGGAAGATCTGATTTTGTTTCTTAGCTCTGTTTAACTTTGACCTTAATTTTAAGGTGCAAGGTTTTCATCCTGTTACTGAGTGAGAGGATTTTTTTTTAAATTAGAGCTCATTTATGCTAGGGTCCCATCAAAGTGGTTTAGTCCTGAATTTGGCACTGCATTTGTTGTGGGCCGGGACTGTATTGAGATGAGAAAATTACCCTTCCACAAATACAGCAATGTTTGCTGTTGAGTCGTCAATGGAAGGGGGGAATTTCAGAAACTCTTCAGGTCATCATGTAGTTGTAAATTTTGTATTAGATAAATCTGTAAATCTAGTAGGGTTTGAGTATTTTGGGCTGGGTTCTGAAAGTAAAAATCACTACTTTGATGGTGAACCCTAACCAAGGAGTGTGTAACTGTAGCTGCAAAGCATAATGGTGCTATGTAATGATCCAGTCTAGTATGTTAGAGCCCATCACAGGGAAGCATACAGTCCTGTGTAGTGAGTTTCCAGTAACAAAATCTAAGAATCATTGTGCATATTTGTGTGTAGTAGTATAAGTGTTCCAGTAAACAAATGGATAATTTTAAATTCCTAATAGTGTTTGACTTGATAGTAGGGGACTTCAGCTTGTTTAGGTATGCCATGTGGGCTGTGGGTGATGGGGTGGTTCTATAGTTGGTCAGGAAGTGATAAGGGGTCTTATTCCTAGTTACTAGTGTATGGAGTCCGTAGTCATTATCCATCTGAATAAGTCTAGAGGTGAAGAAGCCAAGATATATGGACACCCCAGCACTGGTTACAGAGATAGCTTCCAGTAGAGAATCTGAACATGGATGGGGAGGTATTTTTACTGCATTGGCACCATGTTTCAATAATGATAAAGATATCTATTTTCCAAGATTCAAGTCTTTAGAGAGGACCAGTTTCTTAATTAGGCTTCAGGCATTTAGTATGGCCACGCTGCTAAATGTGTAAAATGAGTTGCGAGTAGACTCCAGCATCAAAGCACGGGGCTGTTTGTTTTTGAAGCCACAATATTCTTATGCTCTGATCCTCATCTGCTTCTCATACCTGTCTAGTCTATCAAGCTGGATAGCTGCATAGTACCTTCCTACATCTGAGAAGTTTACTAACCTTTTATCCATGGATGAGGGAGATTGTATGCTCATCAGAACTATCCTGTCAGGAAAACAGACCAGTAACTTTTTCAGTTTTATAAGCCTTGTCAAAAGGATATAATCAAAAAGTTGTCGGGATAACGTACTATATTCCCAAAAAAATTATGATGATCAATGTAGCACTAAAGGAAATGTTCAGATGGGCCCATTTAGCCATATCTTTTCTTGAGTCCCTGTTATGTGATCGAACTTCAACAAGTTTGAACCCTATATGGTCGAACTTGCTGAAGTTCGAACACAGAACCTGAGGTGTATCTCATTGCTGTAATTCCAATACAGACTGCATTTCTGTGAACTGCTGGAAAGCTGATAGATTTGCTGTGAGCTGCAGAATTGGAATCTATTCCAAACTGAGAAGTACACTTTTTGCAACTTAATTTGCACTGTGCTGTATTTATACACTTGCCTATTATTTATAGTGGTGCTGTATTGATGTTCTTCATCTCACATTGCTGCAGTCCTTACACTTGGGTAGTCCGCTGTCCTCGGTCGGCCCGAATATCAAAGTATAAGGCTGACGTCGGTCAAGGCGCATTTGACTGACATCAGGACGTCAGGGTACAAATGCGCATGACCGACGTCATATCCTCAGTCTTTTTTGCCGCATGGTCCGATGCAGAAGCAGCATTGCAATTGCCGTTCGGCGTTCTGAGATTTTTCGATTTCGAAGTTTCAGACCGAGTTCAAAGTTGGCTAAGTACCCCGCTGGGGAATATTTTAGTTTTTTCTTGCCTCAGTGATTTACCGGATGTCAGAAAAAGTCAATAATTGCATTTCTTGTGGGAAACAGATACCGCATAGAGATTATCATACTTTGTGTATTCCTTGCTTAGGGCCTGAGCACGACGTTGTTGGCTGTCGCTCTTGTGCTAGATTTAATAAACGCACTATAAAGAGAAGGTTGGATTGTGCCAGGTTAGTCTTTGGGAAGCGGTGCAATTATAAAATGCCGTCGGATGCTCCGACGCCCGCTTCTTCAAAGAAGCGCAAGGACAAAGCAGTTAAGTTTAGGCTAGAAGAACCGTCTGTACTGGACGCCGGTTCTTTAGAGGTGTCGGTGGAGCCGGTGGTTCCACCGGGGGTTTCTTTGTGTTCCCAGGGTGAGACTTTATTATTGCAAGATGTGGCCTCTCAGGAGGCAGGTCAGGCTGAGGGGGCTTCTCAGGTTACTATACTCCCCTCCCTTCCTAGGGTGGCTAGGCCCTCTCCTTCTGTTTCAAAGGCTTCTCCCAGGGGCAGGCCAGGTTCAGTTTCAGTTGGTGTCACCCCTAGTTCTTCTGGAACTGTGCCCAAGAAGCATATGCTTAAAATGGCAGAAGATTTGATTACTTTGATTAGGGGTTCTATGCCCCCTCCTGATAAGAGATCTAGGGTGGAGCCTGAGCTAGGGAGTTTTGAGCAGGCTTCAGATGTTTCAGAGTCTTCGGCTGAAGACTTACAGGAGTACTCTCCTTATTCTGATTCTGATGTGGATGATTCTACTCCTTCTGCTTCTCCTCCTGAGGATTTTTCTTTTTCAGAAACTCTTCATTCCATGAGGGAGCATTTTAAGTGGGAAGGTCAGGACTTCTCTGATTCCAGGAAAAGGCTTAGGGAATTTTTGTTTTACCCCAGCATAGGCCTTTGGCTATACCTCCTGTTTTGGATGTAGTGGAAGATGTTTTACAGAGGCTTCTCTTAATCCTGATTCTTTGCCTCCTGCTCCTGTTAAACCGGATAGGTATTACAGGGTGCCTGAAGCTCATAAGTTTCTTTTTAAGAGTCCTAGGGCTGACCCAGAAACTGTTAGCCAGGGGCCTAAAGGTGTTAAGGCTTCTGTTGTAAAGAATCCGGTTCCTGCAGACAAAGAAGCCAGGGCCTTGGATAGATGGGGAAAGAAAGTTTATACTTCTTCCACTCTTGCTATGAGGGCTTTGAATTGCCAGTTTCACATGTTGAAATACCAAAACTATCTCCTTTCACAATTGAGGGCTAAGGTTGATGCTCTGGCAGAAGGTATTGATTGTAAAGAGTTGCAAGATTTAGTACATGTTTCTGAACAGGTGGGTAAGCATTCTTTGCAATGTGGTTTTGATGCTGTACAGGCCTCGTCTAGGGTGGCTGCCACTGGGTCAGTTCTTCGCAGGCACGCCTGGCTGAGGGATCAGAATTTGTCTGACCATGTTAAATCAAGGATTTTAGATGCTCCTTTGCAATCTGACGTGTTGTTTGGTTCTCCTGTTGAGGCAGTTTTAAAGAAAATGGAAGACAAGGCTAAGTCTATGCAGACTGTTAAAGATCTTTTGCAGGTCCAGCCTCCAAACTTTAGTAGAAATTGGCCTAGTAATGGGTGGACGATCCTTCTTATGATTCCCAGTCTAGGGGTAGATCTAGACGTGGTAGGGGCAGAGCTCAGGGCTCTTTCAGGCCTAGAACAGGGAGTTCTCCTGCACAGTCTTCGGGTGAGGGCAGGGGTCAGTCCTTCGTAAACAGACCCAATGACCTACCTTTTCAGCTGCCAGAGCCTTCTCGCCTGGCAGCACCTTTGGGAGGAAGGTTGGCACTTTTCAAAGAAAATTGGAGTTTAATTACCCAAGACAGATGGGTATTGGATATCATACACCACGGCTACAGGTTTTATTTCCATACCTTGCCTCCTTTCAAAGGCATGCCAGACGTTCCTCCTCAACAAAGAATAGAGGCTCACAAGCAAGTTTCTCTGTTGCTCCAAATAGGGGCCATACAGCCGGTCCCTATGCCAGAAGTGGGCCTAGGATTTTATTCTCGCCTGTTCCTAGTACCAAAGAAGGGGAACACGTGGAGACCAATTTTGGATTTATCTATCCTCAACACTTATCTGGACATTCCCAAGTTCAAAATGTTGACGTTGCAGCAGCTTTTACCTCTGCTGGGCAAAGATCATTGGATGGTAACTTTGGATCTCAAGGAGGCTTTCCTTCATGTTCCTATCAGACTAAGTTGCAGGAAGTATCTGCGTTTTCGAGCTGGGACTTCTCACTATCAGTTCTCTGCATTGCCCTTTGGCTTATCTACTGCCCAGAGTGTTCACGAAAGTTCTGGCTCCAGTGATAGCTTTCTTCAGGCTAAAAGGAATACAGATCTATCCTTATTTGGACGACTGCCTGATTCTGGCTCAAGGAAGGAAGAGCTTCTTCATCATTTGGAATATGTGATAGCAGTGCTAAGATGCCTGGGGTATTCTGTGAACGAAATAAAGTCCAGTCTAGTACCCTCTCAGGACATGTGCTTTCTGGGTGTGAGACTGAATACAGCATCCCAGATGGCCTTTTTAACCCCGGACAAACAAAAGAGTCTATCCCTTTACTTCCATCAACTATCTCATCAGTCCGGGCTGACTGCAAGGACAGTCCTTCAAGCCTTAGGGTTCATGGCATCTTTTATTCTGGTGCTTCCCAATGCCAAACTGCATATGAGGAAGCTACAATGGTATCTCAAAAATGTATGGACACAGCACTGCCAGGATCTGGACACTGTCATTCAAATAATACCTTGCATTCAAAAGGAATTTTTGTGGTGGGCTCAGGAATGTCACCTAAACAAGGGACTCTCTGTGACCCGGCCAGAGGCGAGTCAGATTTTAACGACAGATGCCTCAGACACAGCTTGGGGAGCTCATCTAAATGGAAAGTGGATACAAGACAAGTGGCCTGCCAGACTACAACATCTACATATCAACATGAAGGAGATGTTAGCAGTCCAGTTTGCATTAATAGCTTTCAAGGAATTACTTCTTCCAGGGCAGGTGTTGATTCTAACAGACAACACAACTGTCATGTGGTACATCAACAAGCAAGGGGAACGATTCTTATCCTCTATGCAGGCAAGCAATGATTTTGTGGGAGACTGCTCTCAGTTTACAGCTCAATCTTCAGGCAAGGTTTCTGCCAGGAGCACAGAACTCCTTAGCAGATGTGTTGAGCAGACAATTATGGATCCCCACGAGTGGAAATTGGATCCTCATGTATTTCAGAAATTGACAGTGTCATGGGGAACTCCAGACATAGATCTGTTCGCTTCTCCACTAAACCATCAGCTGCCAAAGTTTTGCACAAAAGGTTTCATCCCACAGCTTGGAGAGTGGATGCTCTTTCTTTCAATTGGAGCAATCTTCATGTGTATGCCTTTCCACCTCTGCCTCTCCTCCCAAAGGTACTTCTAAAGGTCAGACAGGACAAGCCAAGGATGATTTTAATAGCTCCAGATTGGCCTCGACAGCACTGGTACCCATTACTGAGAAGTCTGGTACGGAAGCCTCCATGGCCTTTGCCTTGATTCCACACCTGTTGTCACAGGAGGACAGCCATTTGCTCAATGTCAAGCTTCACTCTCTGCACCTAACAGCCTGGCATATTCTGTTTTGAACCATAGTGGGCCTCCACTTCCTCAGCAAGTTTTGAATGTTATTTTGGAAGCTAGAAGGCCTAGTACAAGGAAAGTGTACGAGACAAATGGAAGAGATTTTTATTTTGGAGTGCAGCAAAAGATTTTGATGTTTCTGAGCCTAATTTGTGTGTGGCTCTTCAATATCTTACTGAGTTACTAGACAAAGGTTTGTCTTTCTCTTCTATTAAAGTTCATGCTGCAGCAATTTCGCTCACTATGATTGCGACCCACCATTGTTTTCTCATCCTTTGTTCAAGCAATTTCTTAGAGGGGCAAAGAATATAAGACCCCACGAAGAGCTCCTACTCCTGCTTGGGATCTCAATTTTGTGTTGGAGAAACTCACTCTACAACCTTCGAGCCTGCAGCTACTTCTGAGTTGAAATATTTGTCATGGAAGACTGCTTTTTGTTGGCCATTACCTCTGCAAGAAGGGTTTCTGAATTGCAGGCCCTTATGGCGGTTGAGCCTTTCTTGATTTTCCATAAGGATAGGGTATCATTACGTACTAATCCTTCCTTTATGCCTAAGGTGGTTTCTAGTGTGGCTTTAAACCAAACTATTCATTTGCCTACTTTTTATGCAAATCCCCAAAATAAAGGGAAAAGATTTTGCACACTTTAGATGTACACAGGCAGTTGCGTTATTATTTGGACAGAACTAAAGGGTTCAGGCAGTCTCAGCAGTTGTTTGTTTCTTTTGCTTTGAGTTCTCAGGGCAAGCCCGTGTCAAAACAAACTATTTCTAAGTGGATTGGGTTTTGCATTGCTTTCTGTTATTCCCATCATGGCAAGGAGATTCCAGCTGGGATTAGGCCTCATTCCACTAGGGCTACTGCCACTTCAACAGCTTTTTGAGGGGAGTGGCAACCAAGGATATTTTGGAGGCAGCTACTTGGAGTTCAGTGCATACTTTCTCTAGGCATTATCACCTGCCACTTTACTCTAAATCCAGGGCTGGTTTTGCCACTGCTGTTTTGCAGGGCATTTTGGCAGCTCCTGCTTCCTTGTAGTTAGCCATCCTCCCTTACCTCTGCTTTGGGATTCTACCCAAGTGTAAGGACTACAGCAATGTGAGATGAAGAACATAGTACAGTTTTGTACCTACCATAAATGTAGATGTTCGAAGATCCACATTGCTGCAGTCCAATTACCCTCCCTCCTTCCCTCTGTAGTTAGAGGTGGTTGTGTGGGTTGGGTTGTACATATTGTGTATATTGTATATATTGTACATATAATTAGTGCAAGGGTGGTTGGTTGGTTGTTTGCTGTCTTTTGGTTTTGACCTTTATTTCTAGGGTCTTCTGACATCTGGGGCAAGAAAAGACTGAGGATATGACGTCGGTCATGCGCATTTGTACCCTGACGTCCTGATGTCAGTCAAATGCGCCTTGACCGACGTCAGCCTTATACTTTGATATTCGGGCCGACCGAGGACAGCGGACTACCCAAGTGTAAGGACTGCAGCAATGTGGATCTTCGAACATCTACATTTATGGTAGGTACAAAACTGTACTTTTCTGTCTCTTGTTGTCTCCACTGTGTTTCTCTTACCCACCCTCCCTGTTCTTATTGGTGTTAATCTTGGTGGCTTCGAAACTGCCCGCCCCTCTTATAAGTTTGTGTTTGGATACTCCACCTGCCCTATCTCATTTGCTCACTCAACTGAGTGCAGTGAGATCATATTCTGATTTCAGGCACTCCTACTGTGTACAAAGAGAGCATTTGAGAAGGACGACCCCATGTATCCTCTTAACCCTGCTGTGTTTCCTCCCTCAAAAAAAAAAAAAATATATATATATATTCAACTGCTCTTACTGTAACTGCCTTAGTTGCTGTTCTGCGTACTGTTATCTGTTCAGTTGTTCTTACTCTGCACTTATTACTGCTTGTTAGTAGCCTTCTAATTTAATGCCTTCTGCACTTGTTTTTTTGGTCATTTGTTAATTTAATTGCATTTAATTAAACTGTATTTGCGTAATATTGATGCACATGTGCTAGCCTGCACTGCATTTGAATTGTATTTACTGCTGGTTTAGCTGCTTTTCTGTAAAAAAAAAAAAAAAAAAAAAAAAAAAAATTCCTAGCTTGTTTCCTGCCTTTCCTGTAACTTGTCTAGTCCAGATACAGACTTGCTGTATCCAGGACTGTTTGTAAGCTCCTGAGCCCCCCAAGCCTTTCTGTGTTGGAGGGAAGCCTTCTAGCTTATCAGTGGGAGGAGTAAGCACTAGGTAGCCTATCTACCACAGAAGGAGAGGTTTCTGGCCCAGAAATTATAGTGTATTGGCCGTTTTCTAAGCTCTTCCATCTCTTTAAACCTTCTGATTCAAAAGCCTGTGTTTTCTGCTTGTTTCCTGCCTTTCCTGTTACTAGTCTAGTCCAGGTACAAATTTGCTGTATCCAGGACTCTTTGTAAGCTTCTGAGCCCCCCCCCCAAACCTTTCTGTGTTGGAGGGAAGCCTTCTAGCTTATCAGTGGGAGTGGTAAGCACTAGGTAGTCTATCTAACACAAGAGGAGTGGTTCTGGCCCAGAAATTGTAGTTTATTGGCCGTTTGGGCAGTTGTTTCCACCTCTCTCAACTTTCTGGTTTTAAAGCCCGTGTTTGCGCTTGATCCCCACCTTTCCTGTAACTAGTCTAGTCCAGGTACAGATTAGCTGTATCCATGACAGTTTGTAAGCTTCTGAGCCCCCCAAGCCTTTGCGTTGGAGTGCAGCCTTCTAGCTTATCAGTGGGAGTGGTAAGTACTAGGTAGCCTGTCTACCACAAGGGGAGTGGTTCTTGGCCCAGGAATTGTAATTTATTGATCATTCGAGAAGTTGTCCATCGCTTTCAACTTTCTGGTTTAAAAGACCACATCTGCGCTTGTTTCCCATCTTTCCTGTAACTAGCCTACTGGAAAGCACTAGAAAGCCTTAAACTGATACAAGCCTTCTAGCTTAAAAGAGAAACTTTGGAGTGATTATCAGTTTTCTGTGTTTTCTTGCTGTACTTAACTGTTTTCCGCCTAAACGCTGATTTTTCCAGCACTTATTGAGATTTAAAAGCTTGTTTTTTTCACATATTATACTTATTTGACTGCCTGCACTTTTAAAAAGTTGTTTTTTGTTTAAATAAATTGTTTAACTGTTGTAAGCTACACACTAAAGTGTGATAGCCTTTTCTGATCGCTTGTAGTCGTTTAAAGCTGTTTTAAGTGTACTTTTTACTGTTTTTGCCTTATCTTTTCAAAAAAAAAAAAAACAAAAAAAAAGTCTTGTTTCCCGCCTTCCTAAGCCAGTATAGTCCAGTTTTCAGGCTAGTGCTGAATTCAGGGCTGTGTTACAAGTTTCTGAGTTGCCCATACCTTACTTGGATAGAGGGAAGTTTCTCTTTTCACCTGTGAGAGAGGGGAAATTTGAATAGCCATCTATCCCTGGAGGAGTGGTTCCAGCCCAGAAGTTAGTAGTTTAAAAAATGCGTTTGCACGGTTTTGTGCGCCGGGCAGCACCGGTTAGCTAGGGTTAAATTATTCCCAGCTCCACTAAGTCTCCTCTTCAGTTTTTCACTTGAAACTAGTATAACTCTCAACCTAAGCACTCAAAAAGCATCCTACAGTCCAGCACCTGCTCAGACCTAATAGCAAGCACTAATATACCCCGACACTTGACTGCCCAGCAGAGCAAGGCTCTTTATCCACCCCTCACCAACCAAGCGACTAAGCAGCTCACCCTACTATTCAGGCATGACCAAAAGGCAACTTCAGGTGTAATCTCCAGTCCAGCTGGTGAAATCTGGGTATCCTGAGGCAATGTTACAACTGCCTCATGTACACAGACAGCCCTCTCCTCCTACCACAAAACACTAACATATGCAAGAGATGCAGTTATACAGCCAAACTGGAGGCTAAGGTCTCTCCACCCAAGACTGTAACAGACCGTCATGAGGAGAACGTTAACACTTGCACCACACCTCCAGCCTCACATAGACCTACTAAACCAGCACAGGCAAAAAATACACATAAATACACAAAATCATACTCGGAGGCTCTAAATAAAAACCTGCAAAAGCATCAGAGAGCTCCAAAGTAGACATCCACAAAACCTGCACCTCCCATCACAAACCAGACAACACATAAAACACAAAATCAATGTGCCGCACAATCACAGCCCTTAAGGCGAAATAACATACCTAACACACTAGTAATAGGTGACTCAATAGTCAGTCACACTGACGCCCCAGTCACTAGGCTGGACAAGGAGAAGGTTACTGTTGGCTTGCTATCCGGGAGCTGGAATCCGCCACATAACACAAGCACTCAGGTCACTCCAGAACAAGTACAAATATGACTCTGTCATTGTTCATGTTGTTGTGAATGACCTTAGATGTACCTCCCTGGACTATATGAAAAGAGACATGGAAGAGCTCTCTGATCATGTAGCCCAGGTTGGTATGACCCTGATTCTGAGTAACATCCTGCCCTCACCAAGAATGATACCTCAGTGTAAAGAAAAAAATGATCAATTTCAACAACTGGCTAAGCTTTTGGTGTCATTCACAGGGGATCCAATGTCTGTCAGCCTGGGATGACATGCTCGACAAGCTGCGTTGCTTTGCAAGAGATGGCTTGCACCTGTCACCCCTTGGCTTTTGATTACTGGCCAAGGCTCTTGCTGCCCCCATAGTCCCTTTTTTAGGCAAGGCTCAAAATTCAAACCCACCACCGTAAACAGCACAAGTAAAAAAATGAGGGCTATGCTACTCAACGCTAGGAGTTTAAATCTCATAATGCATGCGCTCGAAGTACTCCTAAGTATGGAGAACGTCAACATCTGTGCAGTAACTGAAACCTGGTTCAAGGCTCCAGAGAGCACTCCAGCACTACTGGACTACAACTCATACCACGCATTTCGGCCACAGAACACAGACCAAAACACAAAAGTAGGGGGTGTATCCATATTCATCAAGGATGCCCACACCTCCAGGTTAGTGGTGCAGCATGATGCCTCTGAGATCATCCATGTGCAACTAACATCGGGCAAATCTGCAATGCAAATTGTGGCCTGCTACAGATCACCCTCCATGACCCAGGACTACCACTCCGCCTTTCTGGAGACACTGGAAAACATGAAGGTCCTACCGAACACCCTGATATTGGGCGATTCAATTACCCTACCATTAACTGGGAAAACTACTTGAGTGCAAACTCCCAGGCTCAGCACTTCCTGGAATTTATCAACTCAAATGCCCTGGATCAGCTGGTAAACTCCCCTACCAGAGGCCACAACATATTGGACCTGGTCATCACCCATACCGGAGGTCAGCCCGTCACTGGTTAGATCAGACCATAAACTAATCACCCTGGATGTCCACACCCCACCACCACCCCCAGCCAAGGAAACCACAGTGAAAAACTTTTCTAAAGCAGACTTCACCTTACTTAAGGTAGCGGTGGTAAGTTTCACAGCCCCACGCTAAAGGATAACACTGCCCAAGATGCAGAATCCTTTACAATTGCACTCTTTGAGCACCTACAAGGATGCATGGATCGTGCCATCCCTAGCAAAACCAAGACTCACTTCCCTAAGAAAAAGAAACCAGTCTGGTGGACCCCTGCCATAAACAGGTTATACAACAGAAGGAGGAAACTAGTTCAGAAAAACAGCAAATCCCAAGAAGGAAAGACATCCCTGATCAGTATCAGTAAGAAACTAAGGCCCCTCATAAAATCATCCAAGGCTAACTTCAAAAGAAAAATAGCCAAGGATTTGAAAGATAACCACAAAGCCTTCTTTAGCTATGTCAAGAATCTAAGCGGCAACTCGCAGATATGCTCTGAGCTAGTGCAAAATAGCACAAAATATACTGAACCTACTGATATTGCCAACATCCTGGCAGATAGATTCAGTGCAAACTTTACCTCCCTCTCACCTTCAAAAGGGCCCACAACAATACCGGAAAAGTTTAGTGTCCCGGAAATCACAGAAGCACAGGTGAAAACGGCCCTTTCAAAAGCCAAAAACACAGCATCAATGGGGCCAGATGGTGTCACAGGCTGTGTCTTGCACGAACTACAGAACGAACTAACCCCCCACCTTAACACGCTGTTCAGCCTCAGCTTCTCCACAGGCTACATGCCCATAGAATGGTGCACAGCAACAGTTATTCCGCTCCACAAAGGAGGGGCCACAACTGACCCTGGTAACTATCGCCCCATAAGCCTGACTAGCCTGGTCTGCAAGGCTATGGAGCGTATCATCATGGAACTCATTAACAAAGACATTGGGAACTTCCAAACACTTGACCCGACCCAGTTCGGCTTCGTTAAGGTCAGATCATGCTTACTAAACCTGGTTGACTTCTTCAAGACAGTCACCAAGGCCATAGACAAGGGAAAGGTGGTTCACACAGCCTACCTTGATCTCGCCAAGGCTTTCGACACCATTCCTCACTTGGGTGTTATAGAAAAACTCACCAGCCTAAACATAAACTCCTACGTCACAAGATGGGTTGCCAACTGGCTTACAGACAGAACTCACACGGTAAGAATAGCGGGCTCCAGCTCCAACTCCAAACCAGACACAAGTGGTGTCCCGCAAGGCTTGATTCTGGGACCTCTACTGCTCGGCATATATTTCTCAGAAATACAGGCAAACACAGGAGGACTATGGCTAACCAAGTTTGCCAATGACTGCAAACTGGGAGCCATAATTGACTCTCCGGCTGACATGGACATCATTCAAAAAGGCCTTACTGAGACAGACACCTGGTGTCAAAGTCATGGCCTCAAGGTGAATGCCAAAAAATGCATAGTCATCCCGTTTGGGAAAAACAAAACACCTACAAATTACCACATAGGCGGCAGCCCCCTTAATACAGAAGAGGTAATAAGAGATCTGGGGACCCAGGTAGATAGTAATCTCTCCTTTGATAATCATATTGCCAAAGTAGTTAGGAAATCCTTCTATGTGGCCCATCTAATTACTAAGGGGTTTGCATCTAGAAATAAAGAGGTTATAGTACCCCTCTACTCATCACTGATCAGACCCATCATAGAGTACAATGCCCAATTTGGGATGTACCTCACAAGACACTTCCAACAGCCGGAAAGACCACAAAAGCACCTCACTAAGAGGATTACTGGCTTCAAACATATGTCCTATGCAGCCCGACTGAAAAAACTCCGGCTGTTCTCAGTGGCATATCGCTTACTCAGAGGTGATCTCTGCCTGACTTACAAAGCCATGTCCAACTCAGAATTGATTGACATGCTCCACCTAAAGAAATCCAAGTCACTGCGTTCTACGTGCTCTACTGAGCTAAAAAACCTCGTCATAACAATAAATAGAACATGCTGGAGGGATAGATTCCTGTCACAGAGACTCCCCATGCTTTGGAACAAAATTCATAACTACATTAGGCAGAGACCTTCACTAACACTCTTCAAGAGAAGCCTTGAGTGGATGGGTAACAGGAAATACACCCCTGGGATCACTTCATTGACTCTGCTTGACAGAGGCTCAGTTAATTAATCAATGGGGCGGCGAAAGTCGACACACTCGGGCTAGGCTTATAAATGCCCTCTGGCAGATAGCCTAGTACCTACCTATGAAAAAAAAAAAAATAAAAGATGCAACAGTAAACTAACTGTTGCAAGCAGGTGGGCAATCCCCCCTGTACCCCCCCACACCCCCCGCTCTTTAAATATACCAACTTCGAGACCGCACTATAGTGCAGAAAGAGAATATTTCCCTTTACTACACTGTAGTGCGATCTCGGATTTGGTATATTTAAAGAGCAGGGGGTGTGGGGGGTGCAGGGGGGCTTGCCCACCTGCTTGCAACAGTTAGTTTACTGTTGCTTCTTTTATATTTTTTTCCTGTGTTCTAAGTTTTAAAACTTCGAACAGACAAGTTCGATTTTGTCGTGTTTGAAGTTTCAAAACTTCGATCACGTAATAGGAACTCCTTTTCTTGGAGATACAAGGAATATAGATAAGGTGAGATGTGGCCTCTCCATTGAGTGTTTAGAATCTTGTATTCACAACAATTTAATAGATTAGTCCTCAGAAATTTAATTTCTTAAAGAAGAGTATAACATCAGACAGAGACTTAAATTCCTGTAGTACTTCCACAGTATTTAAAATGTATTTGTTTATTTTATTGCATTTGTTTACCGGGAAAGCCTAAAAGAGCCCATTTTCAGTGGAGGCCCAGGGAGAAAAGCTCCGATAAGAACATAGATACAGAAAAAAAATTGACATTAATTGGTACAGAAGTAGAAACAGTGTTACACATAGTGATTACAGTAATATGTACAGAATATATGCATAAAAGCAGACGTGCTTTCGTTGAAGGTTGGGCGTTGAGCTGGCACCTTGGCACCCATTAAAAACATCTACTGCCAATCATTAGTGGACCCGAGTTCTGCTGTGGCGACCCCTAACCGGGAAAAGCAGAAAGAACAACAACCTATACATAAAAGCAGAAATTTAGTTGGTTTGATTGCAATAAAATGTACAGAACATATACATAAAACAGAAATTTAGTTGGTTTGATTACAGTAATATATACAGAATATATACATAAAAGCAGGAATTTAGTTGGTTGCCAGATGAATTCAATCAGAGAGGCATAAACAGAGATATATTAGTCAGCATTATTGCACTAGTATAAACAAGTGATGAAAAAATAATAAATATGGAGAAAATATCAGTCACTAGTAGCAAAAAGCGTAGGAGTTTAGTTATCATATAAGAAGAAGGAAGAGTCTAAGTTATGGTGCAGATACATAGCCATGAAGAGTTGAGATGATTTTTCAGTATTTGTTTGAAGGTGGTGGTGCTGTCTGTGTTCCTTATAGAAGGTGGAAGTGAGTTCCATAGTTTGGCTATGGTGAAGGAGTATAGGAGTTGACTATCAGGTAAGGTAGGCTTTTCTACTTTTAGGAGTAAATGGTTTTCAGATCTTAGTCGCCTATTGGGTTGGTATTTGGCAAGTAGAGTCGAGAGAGCAGAACAATCTGTAGATTATTTTGTGCGCTGTAGTTAGTTGGGTGAATGAGAGATGGGGGGTCCAGCCAGCCTAATTGTTTCAGTGAGTTATGAGAATTTGGCCTTGGATTTTGTAGAATTTTGGATGTTATTGAGAAGAGGGGCACCATAAAGCAGCAAGGGTAGTAAAAAGGTAGTTGCAAGGGTTTGTTTAGTAGAGAGGCTAAAAAAGTGTTGGTGTCTGTAGAGCATACCAAGCTTTTGGTGAGTTTTTTTCAATGTTATTGTTTGTGTCGATCAATGTTAAGCTTTTCATCTATAATAATGCCTAGAAATTTAGTGTTTGGGACAACTTCTATACTGGTATTGTCTTGGGCTTGTATAGTGAAGAGTTTTTATTATCTAGGGGAGTGGTTTTCTTAGGGGTAAAAATTACTAGTTTAGTTTTTTTTTTTTGATTTAGAGCAAGATGATTAAGCATCCAAGATTCAGTAGAGGTTAGGGCATTCTGGGTGATTTGCTGGAGTTCAGAGCTAGAATTTGCAGTGCATATTATTGTAGAGTCATCAGCATACTGGATTACTCAGCACTGTGGAAGAGTGTAGTGAACGTTGTAAATAAAGATGCTAGATAAGAGAGGACCAAGTATGGAGCCTTGGGGGTACCCCTGTGGAAGTATTGAGAAAGAGCGAGTAAGACTGTTGCCATTTGGTGGATTTCTGCCTATTGGAGAGATGGCTATTGAACCATTGTAGTGTAGGTGGGGAATTGTGGAGGTTGAATAGTTTAGAGAGGAGGATAGTGTGAGAAATGGTATTGAAAGCTTTGGAGAGGTCAATGAAAAGAGAAGCGATTATTTTACCAGAACCCCGTGCCTGGTTAACTGCATCAAGGAAGGAAAGGAGGGCAGTAGTGGTGCTGTGTCCTCGTCTGAAACCATGTTGTGTGGTTGATGAAATTTGGTTTTCAAGCAGGTGGTTGAGGAGTTGAGCATGGATGCATTTTTCCATTATTTTAGAGAGGGATGAGAGAATTGCTATGAGTCGAAAGTTTGTGGTGTCTGTGTTGGATGCTGCCTTTGTGTAAGGGGAGAATGAATGTTTTTTTCCAGATATCTGGGACAAGGGATACTTTAATCGATCTGTTAATGAGTATGCTGATGAGATAAGCTATAGAGTTTGCAGCTAGCTGCAGGAAGTGTGGGGGTAGATTGTCAGGGGCTAGAGGTACAGAGTTTTAGCTTAAGTAAAAGTATTTTTATTGTGGCGGTGGGTATAGGGGAAAATTTTAGATTGGAGTTGAGGGTAGAATTGTTTTCTGGGATGATTTGGTCATCAGCTGTCTTGGTGGTGGTGTTAACTGTAGGAAAGGTGGTGGTTAGGTTAGCTGTGGTCTCAGTGAAGTAGGAATTGAAGAGGGGGCAAGTTTGGTAGGGGTTTTGTGTGGGTCAGAGGATGGGTTGCTTTGAGAGCCTGGGTGCAATGGTTGATGGAGGACCAGAATTTTTGGGGAATATTTTTATGTTGGCTTTATAGGTGGAGGTAGTGGGCTTTTGTATCACTGGTTATTAGACATTTTGCCTGGTTACAGAGTTGCTTGTATTGTGGTAGAGTTGAGGGGTCTTTGTTTTTCTGCCCTGATTTCCAGATTTTATTCCTTGTGGACATGACTTCTTTGGTGGATTTTGAGCGCCAGCTTGCATAGTTATGTTTTATTCATTTTGGCGGGTGGGTGCTTGCCTATTTAGGATGTTTAGGAATCTTGATTTAAAGAATTCAACAGCCTCATTAAGTGGCAGGAATTTGAGGGGTTCCAAATTTACTTTAGCTAAGGTTTCATTAAATGTGTATGGTTGGAACTTAGTCAAATTTCTGCTTGATATGTATTGGTGTTGGCCTGGGGTTGGGGTAGTTTTGTGTAGGATATATGCTGGGTGGTGGTCGCTAATGGTGTTAGGTAGTATGCCTGCAGTGATGATATTGTTAGGGTGGAGCCCCAGTTGTTATTTTTGTGGGGTGTGGTGATGTCTTCAATTAGTTGGGAGAAGTAAAGGTTTATGTTTTTTGAGGGGTTGTTGTGGCAAATGTCTAGCCAATCAATGTTTACATCACCTAAGATGATGGTTTCATTATCTATGTTTTGGGAAGTCCAGGCAAATATATTTTCTAATATTGGTATGTTGTTTCCTAGAGGAATATACAGAGCAGTTTATTTGAACTGCAGGTTAGAGATTGCCTTCCCTATCAAGGACTGATATCAGAGTATAGGTAAAGAGAAAGAAATAGGTTGTCCTAAACAAAACACCAGCACTGGTAGAGTGTTTTAGTAGAATCTAAACAGAAGCTGCCTTTAAAAAAGGAATAATTAGTAAAGCATATAAAATGTGGCATGACAACTATAAGAATCAATCAGAGGAGGTTAGAAATGATTGGGAAGAGAGATTAGATAAGCAATTCACAAAGATACAATGAAATGATATATGTAAGTCTCCCAAATATGCAACAAAATCTAAAAGATTTAGGATTTTTGCTTGGAAAGGTTTACAGTGATATTTTTATACCCCAAGTAGACTCCAGCAAATTTTTCCTCAGGTAGACAGCAAATGTTGGTGTGACTGGGGAGGAAGACGTAATTGGGAAAATTTTCTGGGAATGCGGTGAGTTGGCGGACTTTAAGGATTCCCTGCGGGATGCACTGTCGGAGATGCTGAGTGAGCAAATTGATGTGATGAGGGATATGGTTTTTATGAGCTATGATACAGAATCTGAATTCCCTAGACATGGTAAGTCCTTGCTGTGTCTAATTATGGTGACTTACAAAAAAAGCAATTACTAGAAAATGGAAATCAAAATCTAAACCAAGTATACTAGAAGTAATGAATATGGTAACAGAGGAAAACAAGTGGAATTGAGATCTTTAGAAAAGGGGAGGAGCAAAGTAACATAAAAAATGGGAATTGTGGGAACAATACTTACAGGGGAGGAATGAGGTTTAAAAGAAGGCAGGAGTTAAATGAGCTTCGTAATGTTTGATTGAAAATGATAGGGTAGATTATAAGCAATGTATAATGTTTGCAACTTGGAGTGTGTGAGTATGGTTTGTGATGTAAAATGCTTGCAACTAGGATTGTGTTGTTGTGGCCTGTTTTCATTTATATAAATGTATGATTGCCTATGTCATAAGTGATGGTTTAATAGATGTCTTTGAAAAAAAAAGTGGGGAATTGAATAATTTATGTAATGTTGCTTAGGTTATGTGGTATATAGCAATATATGTGAAATATAATGTTTGTAAACATGAACCTGTTAATACAGTTTGATTAATTTTATATAAATGTAAATTTGCCTATGTCACAAGTGATAATTCAATAAAGGTGTTTAAAAATGTGGTGAGAGAAGTAAGCTGATTAAGGGAAACTCAGATTTTTTTAGTCATCCTTCTCTAAATTTTCCAGGGGATTTTCTGCTCTCTCATCCAGTTTTGGCAAAAAACAAATGGATCTGTTGACTGCTGGTAAGCAGATGTTTAATGAGCAGTGACAGGGAGGTTTCAAAAAGATGGCTGGACCCGCCAGCCCCTGAACAAAGGACATTCAAATAAGGCAGAATGAATATTTAAGGAACCTTGCCCCTCACCCTGGGAGTCATTTATCCCCTTCAGAAAGCCTGAATTTCCACATCTGTCTTTGTCAACAGATTGTTTCAGACATATGAGTTTTGAAGTTGATCTGTATACAGTAGTGGTGGGAAGAAATTCCCCCCTTTCTTATCTTCCATGCCAAACCATTCTCTTCCCTCCTGTTCTACAGCGAGGAGGTAATAGAAGGAGATCCCCCTTTCAAGTTGGGAAGAGGATTTTATTCAAGAATGTTTTTAGTGCCAAAGAAAGAAAGAAAATGTCTGGAGTGCAGTTCTGAATCTTTCTGTCCTAAATTAGTTTTTGAAAGTGCCCAAGTTCAAATGCTGTGTTAGAATCTCCTTGTGTTCTGACTGGAGTGCTTCTCAAACAGTCTGGAAATATATCGCTGATAAGTATATTTCTTTGCACTTTTCAGAGTTCTGCATCATCTTAATTTTTGCCTGACTGAATTATTTAATATATTTGCTGACATTGCTGTTTTAATCATCTCTTCTGAAACTGGTTCCTCCCCTATTCCTGTGGTGGTATTAAAGTTTATAAAACTGGTCTAACTGATCGTTTTTAAGTGTTTTTCAACTGTTGGAGGCTACACACTCAAGTGCGATAGCCATTTTTCTGCTTTAAAAGTGTTTGTTTTACTGCATCTGTTTTAATTTTTGAAAAAAAAACAAAAAAATCCTATCTCTCTACTCGTTTCCTGCCTTTATATAACCAGTAGAGTCCGGTTTTCAGATTTTGCTGAATTCTGGGCTGTTTTGTAGATTCTGTGTTGCCCAGACCTTACTAAGATAGAAGGAAGCTTCTCTGTTCATCAGTGAGAGTGGTGAGCTTTGAGCAGCCTATCTGTCGCTGGAGGAGTGGTTTCAGCTCAGAATCTGTAGTTTTATTGGCCATTTTGGGCTATTTCTATCTCTTTCATATTTCGGTTTAAAAACCCATGTTTGCGCGGTTTTTGCACTTGTATTACCTCATCAAGATCCTGCCTGGGTGTCCTGCAGAGCTCTACAGCAGCAGAGAGAGAAAAGGGAGACTTTGAGTGGCTTAAGTACCTCTGTTTTGCTTTTTATTGCTTATTTTCGCTAGCCGCACTATTCTGAGCATTTTTTATTAACTTTGCAACTTATTTGAACAGTTTTTTGAGTTCTGATACTACCTGTACTTTAACTGATCGTTTTTCAACTATTGAACTGTTGAGGGGTACACACTCAGGTGTGATAGCCATTTTTCTGCTTTAAAAGTGTTTGTTTTACTGTATCTGTTTTAATTTTTGAAAAAAAAAAATCCTCTTCTCATTTCCCACCTTTCTATAAGTGGTAGAGTCCAGTTTTCAGATGTTGTTGAACTCTGGGCTGTTTGATAGGTTCTGCATTGCCCAGACATTACTAAAATAGAAGGAAGCTTCTCTGTTCATCAGTGAGAGTGGTAAGCTTTGAGCAGCCTATCTGTCGCTGGATGAGCGGCTTCAGCTCAAAATCTGTAGTTTTATTGGCCATTTTGGGCTATTTCTATATCTTTCATCTTTCTGTTTAAAAACCTGTGTTTGAGTGGTTTTGTGCATCGCGCCACACCTTTTAACTAGGGTTAAACTA
This sequence comes from Protopterus annectens, assembly GCF_019279795.1. Lineage (NCBI taxonomy): Eukaryota > Metazoa > Chordata > Ceratodontiformes > Protopteridae > Protopterus > Protopterus annectens. The sequence goes on along the minus strand of NC_056739.1, from coordinate 854,862,067 downwards.
TTCCAGGTGTCAGAAAGTCTGCTCTTCTAATTTTCCCTTAGAACTAGCCAGTTTTCTGGTTTTAGCACCCAAAACTGTTTCCTTGTGCTCAGCACTTGTTCAAAACTCGTTGCAAGCACTAAATAACCTACAAATTACTGCAACACTCAACTTTCCTCACTTGTTAGGAGGAAACAGTTTTAGTACTTAAATTAATAAGCAACTATCCAGGCATGTCTAAGGGTCAGCTCCTGGTATTTTCCTCTGTCCACCTAATGAATCTGGGCATCTTGGGGCAATGTAGCAATTGCCTTATGTACACTGACAACCCTCTCCTCCTACCACCCAACACTACAACCTGTGAAAGATGCACTTATATAGCCGAACTGGAAGCCAAGCTCTCTCCAGCCAAGACTGTACTAGACAGTCAAGAGGAGAAGGTAAACACCTGCACCACACCACACTCAACACATAGTCCATCAAAACCTACACCACCTAAACCCACACATAGCACAAAACACACACCTACATTCACAGAGGCTATCAATAAAAATCTGCCCAAACAACAGAGACCTCCAAAGCTGAAATGCAAGCAACCACCACCACCCCCCAACACTACCCAAATGAGACATAGCCCAAAAAATCAGTGTGCCTCTCAACCTCATCCCATAAGGCAAAACAATGTAGCCAACACACTAGTTATAAGTGACTCTATAGTCAGGCACACTGATGTCCCACTCACCAGGCTAAACAAGGAGAAACTTACTGTCAGCAGCCTGTCTGGTGCCAGGATCCGCCACATAATGCAAGTACTCAGGTCATGCCACAACAAGTACAAATATGACTCTGTCATTGTTCATTTTGGTGTAAATTACCTGAGACTTACCTCCCTGGACTACATGAAAAGAGACATGGAGGGCCTCTTGGATCATGTAACCCAGGCAGGTATGACCCTAGCCTTGAGTAGCATCCTGCCATCGCCCAGAATGATACCACAATACAAGGACAAAATGATTAACTTTAATAATTGGCTAAGCATCTGGTGTGATTCTAAGGGGATCCGGTGTCTGTCTGCCTGGGACGACATAATCGACAGACCACGATGCTTTGTCAGAGATGACCTGCATCTGTCGCCCCTGGGATTCTGGATACTGGCTAAGGCTCTTGCCACCCCTATAGTGCCTTTTTTAGGCAAGGCTCAAATGGCAAACTCACCACCGTAGCAGGTATAAGCAAGCAAAAGCTGAGTGTACTGCTACTCAGTGCTAGCAAAAGCTGAGTGTACTGCTACTCAGTGCTAGAAGTCTAAACCTCAAAATGCACTCACTCGAGGCACTCCTTAAAATGGAGAACATTGACATCTGTGCAGTGACAGAGACCTGGTTCAAGGCTCCTGAGAGCACCCCTGCATTATCAGGCTATAACTCGTACCACACCTTTCGTCCACCTAACCTGGACCGAAACACTACAGGAGGAGATGTGTCCGTATTCATTAAGGATAGCCACACCTCCAGGCTAGTTGCTCAACGTAATGCATCCGAAATTATCCAAGTGCAACGAACACTGGGCAAGACTGCAATCCAGGTTGTAGCTTGCTACAGATCCCCTGCCATGCCCCAGGATGCCCACTCCATGTTTCTTGATATACTGGGTAATATTAAGGTACAACCCAATACCCTAATAATGGGCGATTTCAACTGCCCCACCATCAACTGGGACAACTACTCATGTACTAACTCATTTGCTCACCGCTTTCTGGAATTCATAAATTCCAATGCCCTGGATCAGCTTGTCCGTACCCCCACCAGAGGCAGCAGTATCCTGGACCTGGTCATTACCAGTATGGGCAACCAATGTTCCACTCCAGAGGTCAACTCCTCACTGGTCAGCTCCAACCACAAGCTAATCACCCTAGACTTCAATATCCTGCCCCCACCCCCCATTAAGGAAACCACCGTAAAAAACTTCTCCAAACCCAACTTCAACTTCTTAAGACAGAACTGGCAAGCTTCATGACACCCATACAGGTGGAAAATAGAGGTACGACTGCTGAATCCTGTACAAATGCACTGTATTAGCACATACACGAATGCATGGATCGTGCCATCCCCAACAGAACCAAGACGCTATCCTCCAAAAAAAGGAAGCCAATCTGGTGGTCCACTGCCATAAACAAACTCTACAACAGAAGGCAGAAACTGTTGTAATAAAGAGTAAAATCCCCTTGTGGTGCCCGTGCCCTGACCCAGCAATCAAGGAGCTTCAATCCTCACCACTAACACCAGTGAAGGGCGTCTCATATAGGAGGAATGGATAACCAATACACACAGAGAAAAGTGCAGTTTCCCTTAAGAGCACACGGAGATCACAGTCCGTCCGGGGCTGGTCGCTCCCTTGCTCTCCAAGTCCCCAATAAGACTCCCCACTGGCACAGCTATAGGGTCCAGATTTCAGCCTAGTGGGCAAGCTTAAAAATCTCCAGCACCCTCTCTGTCCAAACAATGCTTCGTGTCCCTGCCCAAGTAGCTGACACACACACACACACACACACACACACACACACACACACACACACACACACACACACACACACACACACACTTTGAGAAGAGTTTATACAACCACTCAGACACTCCTGGGGAAGGCTGGCTCAGGTTCTCCAGCTGTGCCCCTTTTCCCCCAGACTATACAGTAGTACCAGCTGCCACCACCCACTAATATTTATCAGCTACTCAAAGGCCCTTAAAAGGGTATCCAATTATTACTGTGCAATATTATTATTCAATTGGTAGTATAGCCCAGGGCTACATCTATTAAAGTGGCTTTGTACAATTTTACTAAAGGCATGCAAGTACTCTAAATAGCTTAAATTATCTCTACAAAACAGCCACAGTTGAAAGGGTTTTAAAGTATTTAATAACAAATAGTCAAAACACAAGACAATACTTTTTACTACACAGTTCTAGTCAAGAGGTCAGAGATCACAGAGAAATACTTAAAATAATTCAGTAGTATAGTTCTGACATTACAGAAAAACACTTAGAAATAGCTAGAAACTAGAAAGATTAGACTAAGAGCAAAACACAAGTCTAAGATAAACTTACATATAGAGCAATTCAGTGCTGGGGAGTTGGATGGTCAAGACAAAAATGCTTAATGCTGTCTTATTTTCTCTGTTTTTGAAATCACATTCCTGGTTCACATTACATCATTCTTCACTTTCCTGGGTTCCCAGGCTAACAGAAACTACATTTACATTCTTCACCTCTGGGCAGAAACCAGAGCAATAAAGGACATTTACGCTTGCAAATTCTGACCATTAACTTTGGCCTTAAAACAATAGGCAGGATCTCTCACTCTAGACTTACTGACTCCGAGTTTTAATATTAAAGGGTCACAACATGCTTTACTTGGTCAGTAGAGTCCACTGTTATGACATTATTTTCCAGTTCCACATGTAACACTATTTTTACCATTTAAGACAACAAGCCTGTGGTTTACATTAATATTTACAGATTACTCTACCTGGCTAAGCTGGCAGCCTTCATCTATCTTCACATCCCTGATTGCAGGAATTCCCTGGTCAGCCTCTATAAGAAGCTGAGATCCCTCATAAAATCCTCCAAAGCTAGTTACGAAAATAAAATCGCCACTGATTCTGAAGACAGCCACAAAGCATTCTACAGCTATGTCAAGAATCTCAATGGCAACACTCAGATCTGCTCTGAGCTACAGCACAATGACACTAGATATACAGAACCAACTGATATTGCCAACATCCTGGCAGATAGGTTCAGTGCAAACTTCACCCCTCCTCACCCCCCAAAGGGCTCATCACTATACTGAAAGAATGCAAAGCCCCTGTAATCACACCTGCACAAGTAAAGTCCGCACTCTCCAAAAACACAGCATCCAAGAGACCTGACAACATCCCAAGCTGCATTCTGCATGAAGTACAGAATGAACTGGCACCCCACCTAAGTACCATGTTCAATCAAATGGCGCACGGTGACTGTTATCCCACTCCACATAGGGGGCACCACCCCAGACGCTGGGAACTACCACCCCATTAGCCTGACGAGCCTGATCTGCAAGGCCATGGAACGTATCATCTTGGAGCTTATAAACAAGGACATAGGTAACCTCCAAACTCTGGACCCCACTCAGTTTGGGTTTGTAAAATGTAGGTCATGTCTCCTAAACCTGATTGACTTCTTTGAAGCAGTCACCAGAGCCGTGGACAAGCATAAGGTGGTGTGCACAACCTATCTTGACCTCGCCAAGGCTTTCTACACCATCCACCACTCTGGATTTATAGATAAATTCACTAGACTGGGCATAAATCCCTATGTCAGAAGATGGGTTGCCAACTGGTTCACTGACAGAACCCACACAGTGAAAGTAGCCAACTCCAAATCCAACTTCAGACCAGTAACAAGTGGAGTACCACAGGGTTCAGTCCTGGGTCTTCTCCTGTTTGCCATCTACTTCTCAGAAGTCCAGGCTAATACAGCAGGTCTTTGGCTAACAAAGTTCGCAGACTACTGCAAACTAGGTGCCATAACAGAATTGCGTAATGATGCGGACATTCTACAATGGGGCCTCATTGAGACTGATGCTTGGTGTCAAAGTCATGGCCTCAAGCTCAATGCCATAAAGTGCATTGTCATCCCCTTTGGGAAAAAACACTGTACCCATGAACTACCACACAGGCAGTAGCCTACTAAACACTGAAAGTGTTTTAAGAGACCTTGGGACACAGGTGGACAATTAGTCTCTCCTTTAATAATCACATTGCCACAGTAGTTAGGGAAGCCTTCTACGTGGCACACCTCATCACAAAGGGGTTCACCTCCAGAAAAAAAGAGGTCATTGTTCCTCTCTACTCATCCCTCATCAGCCCCATTATAGAGTATAATGCCCCATTTGGCATGTACCTTGCAAGACATCTACAACAACTAGAAAGGCCACAGAAATACCTCACTAAGAGGATTACTGGCCTCAAACAGATGCCATATGCAGACCGTCTCAAAAAATCTCCAGCTCTACTCTGTTGCTTATCGCCTATTCAGCGGTGACCTCTGCCTAGCAGACAAAGCCATGTCAAACCCAGATCTGTTGGACATGCTACACTTAAAGAAACCCCAATCCCTCCAAACACATGCTCCAGGGACATAAACGTTGCCACCACAATAAACAGAACACGCTGGAGGGATAGATTCCTGTCCCAGAGACTTCCCATGCTCTGGAACAGACTACCCATTCATGTCAAGCAAAGCTTCTCATTAGCCCTCTTTAAGAAAAATCTCAACAACTGGATGGGAAATAGGAAATTCATCATGGGGATCACTTCTCTGGCTCTGCTAGACAGAGGCGCAGGAAAATAACTTTTTCTTGGGTGGCGAAAGCCAGGGAACTTTTTTGGCTAAGCCTATATACGCCCCAGGGCTAATAGCCTAGTACCTGCTATGAACCTATGAACTTCCCATCCTGCTGCCCCTTCTTTTGCTTAACCTTAGATTTAAAGGATGCATATCATCACATTCCTTTTCATCTGAATTTCAGGTTTTTCCTTAAGGCTTTGTATATCTGGATCACATTGTTAGCCTAAAAGGTAAGGTAGAGAACTGTCTACTGCTCCAAGAGTTTTTACAAAGTGTGTAGCTCCTGTCATGGCCCGTTGCAAGCTGCAGAGTATTCACATTTTTCTGTATTTAAATCACTTCCTTATCCTTGCAGAGTCTTTTTCAGAGTGTCAGGAATATCTCACTTGGGTGAAAGATCTCTTCACAGGCTGGGATTCCAAGTAAATATCCAAGTATTTTTTTGAATCATCACACAGGATTGTGTTTCTGGGGTGACCGCTAGACAAGTAAGTGCAAAGAGAGTTTCTTCCACATGAAAAATAGATTGTTTAGATCAATTACAGGGTTTATTTTTCCACTCACACTTTGGTCACTGTGAAAGAGTATGTCAGGATATATGTGATTCTAGTGCTAACTCTTGCAAGACTACACATGAGATTTGTGAAAAGAGAAATCACTTGGTGCAGATGTCAAATGTCACTGAATCCAGGTCTCCCCTTCTCCCCTCCTGCTCAAAGGAAGCAGTCAGTCCGAGCAAACTTCTCTGACTTTTATTTCCATTGACACTGCTCTCCAGACAAAGTGGAAGGTGTGCGAGACAACAAAGATAAACCAAAGCAGATGAACATAAGAGATGCTTGATGTTGTCAAGGCTGTCAAGTATTTGAATAATTTTTGGTTCACAAGACCTCTTCATTTAGTTACAGTTATCACTGTGATGTATATAAACAAGCAATGGGGAACTAGATCTTAACTTTCTATGGAGACTGGCCACATTAGCTTTAAAGCACTATCTCACGTAACAGGTTTTCTACATTCCATCATCATTATCTATTTACATTCCATCATCATTATCTATTTACATTCCATCATCATTATCTATTTATTTATTTGGCATTTGTTTATAGGGAAAGTCTGTCTGGGTCATGAGGTACCCATTTTCAGCAGAGGCCCGGAGAGAAAAGCTCCAGATGTGTATGGTTAATAAAATGAAAAACTAGACAGACATAATAAAGTCATAACTTTCAAGAACAAATTGAAAAACATTAATTTGTCAGAATGAGAACTTAACAGATATGATAAAATTGTAACAAAATTTGAAAAACTACACAGTTTGTCAGAATAAAAACTCAACAGACATAATCATAGTGTTCATGCATAAATTATATGGAAAGCCTGATAATAGAAAGATGCAGCATTATTTACATAATAGAAGATTATCATAATGATCATTAATGTTATAGAGATCATGAAATATGGTAACAGATTATACTGGTGAAGGCGTATGATAGTATGAGTAAAGAAGGGTAGGGTGTGATAGCTGGGATAGTAGGAATAGATGTGGAAAAGATACAGTGTAACATCAGGGGAATATGTGTAGAGGAAGGGAGGGGTAGGGTAAGTTAGTAATGGGGACAGAGGGAGTAACAATATAGAAAGGTATTAGTACCTCAGCCTGGGCTCATACAGGAGCACATCCAAGCTTTGAAGTATTCTTTTGTGGAGATTTTGAAGGAGTGCAGGTTAGTAGCAGTTTTGATAGTTAAAGAGAAGAGAGTTCCATAGTTTTGCCACAGAGCAGGAGTCAAGGCTTAAGCCTCGGGTTTTGTTAAGTTTATAAGTTGAGAAGAGATGATTGTCTTCAGATCTGATATGTTTATTTGAGATTGTAAAAGTTGATTAATGGGCTAAGAGCAGGACGAGTTAGTGGGCTGTGGATGATTTTCTATACATTATTAAGTTGTACGTGTTGGAGGTGGAGGGGGGAGTTCAAGCCATCTCAGGGAATGTAAGGCTTTACAGTGATGAGTCAGAGGGGTTGCGTTTAAGGCAAATTTGGCAATTTTGTTATAGCAGCTTTCTGTTTTTTTTTTCTTATGGAGGTCCTTAAGTTAGTTAGAATTGGGGCGCCATGTAACAGTGAAGGCAAGAGGTAGGTTTTGGCCAGGGTAAATTTGGTAGCTGCTGTGAGGAAGTTTTTGTTCCTGTATAGCATGCCTAATTTTTGGTGGTTTTTTATTTATTTATTTATTTTATACCGTTTTTTTATGTGTAGGTCAAACTTGAGATCATCATCAGTTGTGACACCTAAAAGTTTGGTATGCTGAACCAATTCAATTTCAGCATTGTTGGCTGAAAAGATCTTGAAGTTTGTTTTGTCATAGTAAAATTGGGTGGAGGACAAGCTGAGCAGGACCAAGGCAAACACTCAATAATGGAAACTAAATCAGGGGTTCTTCAAGATTTGATCCATCTATTGGAAGTTCAAGTAGACCTTTTTGTCTCCTCTCTAAGCAATCAGCTGGCAAAATTCTACTTTAGGACTTCATGGAAGAGGGCATGGAAGACAGACGCCTTTTTTCCTTGGACAGGAATGTTCCTGTATGACTTTCCACTCTTTCCAGTGATGCCCAGTGTACTTCTGAAGATTCAGAAGAAATCCAAAAAGATCGTTGTGGCGACTTCCTTCTGGACAAGGTAACAGTGGTTCTCTCTTCTTTTGGAATTGGCCAGGGGTAATTTTCATGAGCATCCTTGTAGACTGGATCTCTTACACAAGAACATGGGTGTTTGATACATGTTGACTCCAAACAGCTGCAGCTTGACTGCCTTTATGATAGGTTATCAATACATTTCAGGCACCTGTTTACTGAGAAGGAAGGTACTAAAGGAGACAAGAAAGCCTGCTACTGGAAAGTCAGATATAAGCAAATGGAAAATGTTTTCTAGATGGTGCCAGCAAAATAATCAGCACCCATTCAAGGCAAGTGTTTGTGTTTTTTGCAATATTTGTATGTTACTATCCTATGGCCTGTCTTACTCCTCTGTCACGATTCATTTGTTGACCATTTCAGTATGTCTGGTCATGGAGCCCCCTCTTTCAGTGCATTCTCATGCCAAAATGTTTTTGAAAGCTAACATCGTAAACCTTCTGGACTTGGTCGTATACTTGGGAGCCGTACATGTAGCTTTCCATTGCTTTCTTGTAGTTTGCTTTTCCAGTCCCTTCCCAAACATGTCTAACATCCTCTGAGTCTTATACTTATATCTGTTAAGTTCTCATTCTGACAAATTAATGTTTTACATGCTCCACTAATTATCCCTTTTTAACAGCTGCTTCTTTTCTAGATTCAACTAAAAACTCTACAAGAGCAGGTCTTCAAATTAAAATCCCCCTATCCCTTTCTCTTTGCCTGTGCTTTGAGATGAAGGCCTGCTAGGGAAGGCAGTCTCTAGCCCTCCATTCCAGATGTCTTCTTGGCCTTATCCTACTCCTTTACCTTTCTTGTTTGAGTTATTTGCTGCCAATGTCTTGGTTCTTTTGCCAAGTTTCTCCAGTAAATTCCAGCCCCTTCTTGCCTATTTTATATACCCCACTTGCAGTTATCCCTATTGACAAAATCTCCTTTCTTCATTCTTGTACTGGCTTAGTTCTTAGAATACTTTTTGCAACTTTATGGATCTAATATTCTGTATGGTGGTTATCCGCCTTAAGGATCTGCACCCAAAATCCCATACTTTCTCTCTTTCTTGACCCCCCCTCCTTGCTTTATCCTCATCTTTTCCACTTTGAATTATAACCATCTGCTTGTGTTATGTATATGAGCCTTAACTGTGAAGCTCTAAAGTATCTCTTCAAATAAGGTAAACCTAAACCACCCTGTTCTCTTGGAAGGATCAACTTATCCCACTTAATTCTTACCCTCTTTCCCTCCCAGATAAATTTCTTTAATTCTTTATTATTTTCCACAAGTTTTCCTTGAGTTGTTAAAAGAATGCCTGACCCCGTATACATGACTAAAAGGACTAAATATTTTCACTGCTTGTATCTTGCTGTCCATATCCATAAATAAAAGTTTCTAGTTTCTCAGTGTTTGTCTCATCTTTTGTTTAGTCTGTTCCCACATATCCTTAGCTGCTGTAACAGAAGCCTCTTTAATCCATACTCCAAAATACTTCATCTTATTATGTCCCCATAAATTTGGATATTGCTGAATCAGTTTGTGTGTGAGTACATAATTTATGGTTAGCCTTTGCTTTAGCTTCATTAGTTTTATATCTCAAAAAGACTTGAAACTGTCTCAAAATGTTCCACAGCACTGAGATCTCCTTTTCTGGATTCATCGGATACGAAATATCTTGTGCAAGTAAAGCCAAGTTTTCTTGATTACCGTAGCAGTTATATCCTTGTATTTCTGAGTCCCTTATTTTCTTTGCCAGTGCCTCTAAATATAAAGCCAATAACAAAGGTGAAAAGTGGCACCCTGTCTGGTTCCTCTTTTCAAACACAGGTTATTTGAGAGGGACCCTTCAACTTTAATTCTTGTTACTGATCCTTCTTATATCCTTCTAATTATGCTTTGATAACATGGAGCTTTTCTTCCCGGGCCTCCGCTGAAAATGGACATGTATCCAGTCGGACTTTCCCGGTTAACAAATGTAAAATAAATAAATAAATAAATAAATAAATAAAATAAAATTAACCTTATTATTGCATGCAAATGCTTCCAATGCCCTACTCAAAAAAAAATCCCAGCATACTCTGCCAAATGCTTTCCTCTGTATTAAGACCCACCAACAGCAGAGTTATTTTCTTACACTCTGCTTCCCAGTAGATCATCGTTGTTCTTCTAATGTTGTCAAATGTTTGCCTCCACACCACAAAATCACATTGATCCACATCTGTCAATTTTGGCAACACCGTTGCTATTCTTTTAGCTAGTATAGACAAACACTTTATAAACATGGTTTAAAATTGAAATGGGTCTATAATTAAGCTAGGTTTGAAGGGTCTTTGCCATCTATAGGTAACACAGCCACCACAGCTTTCTTCCAAGATGTTGGTGCTTCCCCTTATTTTAAAATACTGTTAAAAAATCTTCCATATCTTTATCACATTCTTCCCTCCTAATTTCCAGACTTCCACAAGAGTACCGTCAGTTTCTGGAGATTTTCATAACGATTGATTATACATCAGTGGTTTTATCTCATCACCTTCTATCCTAATTTTAGTTGTTGAGCCTCGTATACCTCTAACCTTGGCATAATTAAGTTTTCTATAAATATTTCCATTTGTACTCTTTCCTGATTTCTGCATTTCTCTGCTTTATACAATTATGTATATAATTTTCGGAATGCATCTAAAACCTCTACAGGATCTCTGGTTATTTTTCTTGTTATAGGCTCCCTGAGTTTGCAACAACTCTTTCAATGTTCTGTTACCAAAGTCATTGTGCTAAACGTTTTGTGCTCTGCAGTTGTCAAAAAGTAGTTGCTTAACAGCAACCTTTCTAAACTCATGCATATTATCCAGATACTCCCTTATTTTCCCTTTAGCATTCTGCATTTCTTCCTCCTCCTCTTGCTCTGTGAGAATCCCCTTATTCTGCCATACTTTAACCTTTGTCAGCCACTCTTGAGTAATTTCTATTACTATTTTAACCATACCTTTCTCCCTTATTTGAACCCAGTTTTAAACTAAATTTTCATTCTATCCCAGTCACTATATATAACTTCTGAATATTTCTCTATCTTCCCTTGTAACTCTTGAATAATTTCAACTACCCATTATTTAAATTCCTCTCTCTTTAACAGGTAGGTGGGAAAGGGATAGTGTCTTATTCTTACTTCATTATCCTGCATTTTTATCTTGGTGCACGATCAGAAAAAGTTATTGGATGTGTGTTGAATCTTTGAATTACATGCACATGTTCCTGTGAAATATAATCTCTATCTAGTCCAATTATTGTACTGTCCAAGTTCATACTACTGAATTCACATCTTCCATACCAAATATTTTCATAAATGTCTTTAGAAATGTACCCTCTTTTGCTGTATTCCCCCTTCTAGGTCCCCCAATGCATCTTCAATACTGCAAATCAAATTCCAGCCCCCCCCCCACCTTTAAAAAATATTTCCTGCTGAAAGGTGAATATTTCTCCCCAAAATTCTTAAGCTCCATAGCAGTTTTCGATGGAATATAAATACATGACGTTGTAAACATCTTTCCTTGCCAGTTGCCCCTTGCTACCACAAATCTCCCATTTTTCTTTTTTCCCCCTCATCTATCACAATTGGAGCCCCTGTAGCAGTTAGTGTAATTGCTCTCCTTTTCTTCTGTCCATGATATTCTGTTGAATATCTCTTCTGAAATCTTCTGTCAAATTCACATGCTTATTAGCCCTCCATTAGTGTTAAGGTAATTTCCATGATCATTGGGGAACATTGATGGGCATCTTTAATGAGCAATGGAGTAATAGTTGAATTTGTTGATGATGACTTGGAGGTAATTTGAGATGAGACGAAAGTATTGTTGACTAGTACAGATAACTTCCCCTCAGTTACCTGTGGGCTGATGGCATGCTAGGTGTTAAACTCTGATGTAATGGCATGCTAGGTGTTAAACTCTGATGTAAAGGAAGTGTCATCATTAAACTGAAACCTTGTTTCATTAACTACACAACTATGAATATGTTTGAGTTGCTGGAGGGTCTCAAGTCCAGGCATCATTCTAGTTAGACTCGTAACAATGAGCAAGGCCACCTTAATGCTGCTCGAATTGGAGTTTCTTTGAGAAGTATGAATGCCCAGTAGGGGGGGACTTTGCCTAAAAAAGACTCTATGGGTTAGCAAAGGCTTCTGCCAGTATGCAGAACCCCTGGTATGAGAGGAGAAAACCATCCCTGGTGAAACAGGAAGTCCTAACTACCAGCTTTTCCCATGCTGACAGTTACATATCTTGTCTGGGTATCTAGACGACATTCTTGGTGAAGGCAAATTACTGTTAAAAACTAGTGTCTTTCCTGCCTCTAAACACCTGCACAATAATTTCCATCATGTCTCTACATGCCCCTCTGGCTACAGCAATTTAAATCATTGACTCTCACATGAACGACCACAAGGTTGTAGTCATATTTGTCTGGTTTAAGGGGCCTTTTGTCCCTAGTGACATTACACATCCTTGGCACTGGACAAAACTGATCACCCTGTTCCTGTCCATTTAAGTGAGTGTGGAGTCTGTTTGCCTAAATGTAGAGTCACCTTTGAATAAAATATTCCCCCTGTGTGGACATGGACTTAATGATCCTTAAGGGCTTAGGTCTGTTTTCCTGTTGACTCTTGGATAAGCTGTGTGCATTGGAGGTATGTCTGAGTGGAGCAGGGGTAGGCATTGCTTTTTGTGCTGGAGGATGAGATCTTTTGAGATCTGTTCTAGAAGGCTTTGGCATTTTTTTTTCTTTACAGCCTTCGTCTAAGTTATGTGCCCAGTAGAGCATTGTGATAGATGTAGTTTTATGTTGCTTACCAATAGTAAGCTGATGTGAGAGGTTTGCTTCTATGTTTCTTATATTTACATCTCTCATGTTGTACTGTCACCTTATAGAAGGAGTGAACAGTCAGTAGGCATAAGGCAGTTTCTGAACTGCTTTAAAACGCAGTTAAATCAAACTGGCCACAGATGGTGTGAGAACTGGCCATTGAACCATGCTGCTGTCAGAGAGTGGATGTACTCAAGGGATGGAGGAAGACTTTTTTTTTTTTTTTTTTTGTTGTAGACCTCAATCTATTGATGAATTATTTAAGGTGATACTGGGAAGTTAGGCTAGATGGCAGATAATCTAGCAATATTTTGTGAAAAGACAGAATTAGGTCTGCAAGAAAGGTAAACAGTTGGTGGTTCACGTATTGGCTACTTCCTGGCTTGCTAGTGCTGGTCTCACCCAAGCTGCATCAGCCTGGAATCAACGACCCTTTGTTACTTCTCTTGCCTGAAGGAAAACTATTCTTCACTTCATTTTATGCTCAAACATGCTTCTGTTTGCTTCTTTGTGAAGTCTCACATTTTCTTATGTTTGTCTCCGCATATGCTACAATCATGAAGCCTATGAGGGGCAGAGTAATTAGGTTAGGTCATTAATTTCAACTACACAACCATTAAGAAAACACTGGCTCTTAAACTTTGGTATTTAAATGTGCGATGTTAAGTTGTCTATCTCGCCTTCATTCTTGCTGGATGGGTTCGGAGCCAACCTCGGCTCCGACTCGGCCACTCTAAAAGCTCGAGAGTTGGTTCCACCGGCTCGAGGCTCCCCTTATATCCCACAATGCTAGGCGAGAGTTACCTCAGATCTCGTTTGCCGCTGCAGCTATCGAGGTGTTGGTTTTCTACCGGTTCTTGGTAAGTGACTTTTCTTGTGTAGTTAGTCTATTTAAACCCCTTTAATTTTAATATTTTTACTTATTTCCCTTAGTTTAGAGAAATTCTTATCCCCTTTCTTAAAAATTCCTGTTTTTTCCCCTCAAGAACTTAGGTTCTTCCCTTGGGCCTACAGGCCTTTTTTCTTTCCCTAGTGGAGAGTGTGTGTTATTTTTCTTTTAAAACCTAGTTAGTGGTTTATTATTTTTTTAAACTAGACAGGGTGTAATTAGTGTGTGTGTGACTGTGTGTGTAATTACACCTGTAGATATGTCTAAAGAAGCAAAGGTCTCCGGATTCAAGAAGTATGATGCGTGCTGTCAGAAAATGTCTCTGACAGACGCTCACACTTCTTGTGTCTACTGTCTGGGACCTTTGCACTTGCAGGACTCCTGTGCTGTGTGCCATGGCTTCAGCCCCAGGGTCCTGCAGGAAAGAAAAAATAAATTAATTTTAAGGGGCTTACTCAAGCCAGAGGATTCCCTGTCTGTATCTACAGGGAAGCCCTCTAAGACATCTAGGTCTTCGGCTCCGACAACTGAGCCGAGACCTAAGGTTTCTAAACCTCTGTCTACATCGGCTCCGGCTGGAGCCGATGAGTCTCAATCCACAGTTTCTGTGGTTCCCTCGGCTGGAGCCGAGGTATTAGAATTCCGTGTCGGCTCCGACAAGACCTTCGGAGCCGACAACTAGGAAGAGGTCCAGGTCACCATCTCTTGGCTCCGTTCATTCGGCTCCAGGATCTCCCCTGCTGTCTGAACGGAGCCAAAGATCTCACTCCTCTAGGTCATCGAGGCTGTCGGATCATGACCTTCAGAGGGTAGTGAGTCGACTTTTTAAGTCCGAGGCACTGGCCCAGATGCTTCAGAGCCCGACTCATCAGTCGATGCCTGCCCCGGTCCATCAATATATTCCTCCTTCGACTCTCTTGAGCTCGGAGCCGGGTCAGGTCGGAACCGAGACTGTGGTAGCGGCGGAGCCGATACAATTGTCTGCGGCTCCATCGCCGCTCCGATTTCTTCCTTGGAAGAATCTCGGCGCCGGACTTCCCTCGTCGGCTCGAGGGGTGAGTGGCATCGGACCCTTGTCCGCCCCTCTCCCTCTTGGTGCCGGCGCTGGTGAGTTCGGCTCCGACATCGGCCTCGGAGCCATCACTGTCGGTGCCGAGGGGTTCTTAGCTTCGGAGCGGGACCTCTGGCTCTGCCTGACAGGGGTGCATTCGAGGTCATGCGGAGTGTGTTAGAGCCTGGCTCTACTCCACAGTCGGCTCCGTCCGCCTCCTCCCCACGGTGCCTCAGGTCAAGTCGACTCACTCCCTCATCCCGGACCGCAGAGAGCCAGCTCCTCAGGAACCCCTGTGGGATTTCATCCTCTTCGAGGCCTCTCCTGATTTGGCAGAAGAGCCCCTCGGAAGAGGAAGTGTAAGAGGAAACACATTGACTCACCTGAGTCCATCACGCCAGACACAGATTTGGATGATTCTGAGGGTTCCCCGTTCCCCTTCTGAAGATGTCTCATTTGCAGACATTCTAGAGATCCTGAAGCAGAGGGGAAATTGGCCAGCCCTCAACCCTTCGGAGGACGAATCTGTGTATCTTGAGGCGTTTGACTCTCGTCCTTCCACCTCCTGGGTGTCCCCCCCCTTTGACCCCCTCATGCAGGTGGTTGCTAAGAAGGCATGGACGGCTCCTGATTCAGTGGACCCCACTCCCAGGAGACCCTCCAAGTTCATAACGGCACCAGCAGACAAACAATTCTTAACAAAAGGAGTTTCTGTGGATGCTATGGTGGTAGCTGCTGCCACTAAGAAGGAGCTAGCTGATCCTTCAGTACCTGTCCATCCACCTAACAAGGAATCTAGGTCCATGGACAGGTACGGGAAGGGAATGTTCTCGTCAGCGACTTTTACCATGCGTTCGCTGAACTACCTGTGCCATTTTACTCGTCTTCAAAGGGACTTGATCAAGGAAGCGAGTGAAATGTTAAAGGACCCTACAGCTGCGGGTTTCCAAGATAAGATGAACACGCACCTGGCTACCCTTAACTCCATAACCAACTCCTCCATGCGCCTTCTTTCTTACGCGGCTGATGGAGCGAGTAGAGCCGCAGGGACAGGTGTGGCCTTAGTAAGCATGCCTGGATGCGGCTATGCAATTTTGCGGACCCCTTCAAGACGTCTTTCACTAACTCCCCGTTTGATGGATCATCCCTCTTTGGTCCTCAAGTGAAAGAAACCTTGACTAGGTGCGAAACTGATGGCAAGACCCTTTCTGCCGTCGGAGTCCGTTTTTCTACTCCTTCTAGGCCTTACCCCAAAGGCCAGAAAGGTGGAAAGATGTGGTTCCGTAAACAATCTCAAGGGACTTCGCCTGACGACAGAGTCGCTTTCCCGCCAGAGGCAGAGGCGGAATAACAATGGTAGACGCCGCCTAGGGGCAGGGGGTCCGCAGAACCAGGGCAATCGGGAAGCCTTCCTGACAAGCCCTTTCAGCATCCCTGAGGTGTTGCCCGACTGCCCATCTTCGGAGGCAGTCGGGGAAGATTGTCACTGTACCCAGAAGCCTGGCTATCCCTGACTCAAGACAAATGGGTACAGTCCATCATTTCGAAGGCTATTCTATCCCCTTTCTTCTCATTCCAAATCAGTCAAAAAAATCCCTTCCAGATGTTCCACCCGCTCAAAGGGATCTAGCGGTTTTGGAGATTTCAAAACTGCTTGCAAAAGAGCAATTCAGCCAGTTCCAGCAGACCAGCAAGGATCCGGAATCTACTCAAGGTTCTTTTTAGTTCCAAAGAAAACAGGGGACTGGAGACCAATTTTGGATCTCAGTATCTTGAACAGATCAGTCAAGAAAACAAGATTTCGGATGGTCACGCTGCAGTCCATCCTTCCCCTATTGGGAAAAGGAAACTGGATGTGCTCTATAGACCTTCAGGATGCGTACTATCACATAAAAATGAACAGACGCTCCAGAAGATTCCTCCGCTTCAGGCTGGGAACCAGTCATTTTCAATTCAGGGCCCTGCCCTTTGGTCTCACCACTGCCCCCCAGGTGTTTACCAAATGCATGGCAGTGGTAGCTTCTCACCTGAGACGACAAGGATTCCAGGTGTTTCCATATTTGGACGACTGGCTCCTCACAGCTCCCACCAAGCATCTCCTTCTGATGGCCAGGGATTACACTTTTCACATTTGTCAAAAGCTGGGTATTTCAATAAATTGCGAAAAGTCTGTTTTGTCGCCTTGTCGTACTATTACCTACATAGGCGCAAATTTAGACACAGTAAACATGTCTGCGAGACTAACACATCAGAGAATAACAGACATTCACAAACTGGTCTCACTCCTTTTCAACAACAACAGAATCAAAGCCAGGTTAGTTCTGAAAGTGTTGGGAATTATGGCGGCGGCCATACCTCTGCTTCCATTAGCCAGATTCCACATGCGGATCCTTCAATGGATGCTTTTTACTCAATGGTCATACCAGCAATGTCTCACACCATTATGATCACGCAAGCGTGCAAAAATCATCTCATGTGGTGGATGTCTTCCCCTCAGCTCTTGTTGGGAAGACCCTTTGTTCCACCCCCTCCGGTTGCTACTCTGACAATGGATGCCTCCCTGATCGGGTGGGGGGGGCATTATCAGGGCAGGACGGTCCAGGGCACATGGCAACCAAACGAATGCCACTTGCACATAAATGTTCTGGAGATGAGAGCAGTGCTTTTAGCGTTGCAAGCCCTTCAAGACTCTCTTCCCTTGGGAACGATTGCAATCCAGACAGACAATATGTCTGTAGTGTGGTACATCAACAAACAAGGCGGAACCAGGTCATACCCCCTATGTCGAGAAGCACTCAGACTGTGGCAATGGGCGATTTCTTCACAGCGGTTTCTGATAGCAACGCACATCCCCGGGAAGTCCAATCAAATTGCGGACAAGTTGAGCAGAGCTATCCTCATGCCTCACGAGTGGTCTCTGAAAGACTCTGTTGTGAGAGAAATTTTTCTCAAGTGGGGTCAGCCTTGCTGCGATCTTTTTGCTACTCCCCAAAACAGCAAGTGCAGAGAATATTTCACTCTATTCCCTTTACCAGGCCAACCCAGCAGAGACGCTCTAGTCCAAGTTTGGCCCCGGGACTTCTGTATGCATTTCCTCCCTTCCCACTAATCTCTCAAGTGATACAGAAAGCTATCGCTCAGAAGGCCTCATTGATCCTCATTGCTCCTTACTGGCCTCGACAGGTGTGGTTCCCCTTTCTACATCGATTTCTTTTGGAGCGACCGTGGAATCTGGACCTAGTTCCAGATCTTTTGATCCATCAGTCGGGTCAGTTTCATCGCTCCCTCCCCTCTCTGAACCTCACTGCTTGGTTCCTCCAGTTCCAACCTTAGCCAGGCTTCCTCAATTATCTCACTCTGTTCGAGATATTTTGATAGCTTCCCATAAATCTTCCACTCGGAAGATTTATTTGAGTAAGTGGAAACGCTTTACATATTGGGCTCAAGGAAAGGACATAGATCCTTTCACTGCTTCCATCCAATTAGTCCTTGATTTTCTTGCTGAACTCTTCCATGCAGGTTCATCTCCCTCTACTCTTAAAGTTCAATTGGCAGCTATTTCTAACTTTCATGTGGGTATTTCTGAATCTGCCTTAATGTCCCACAAGCTTTGCAAAGCCTTTTTGAAAGGAGTTTTTCTTCTCAGACCTCCTATAAGAAATCCTCCTTCTCCTTGGGACCTAAATTTAGTTCTTGCTTCTTTGATTCTTCCCCCTTTCGAACCTGCAGTCTCCTGTTCTTTAAAGTTGCTATCATGGAAGACTCTTTTTCTGGTAGCTATTACTTCAGCTAGAAGAGTTTCAGAGCTTCAAGCACTCAGCTGTCGTCCTCCTTATCTATTGTTTCATAAGGACAGAGTATCCTTACGAACTAACCCGTCCTTTTGCCTAAGGTGGTCTCGACGTCAAATCTAAATCAAAGCATTGACCTACCTGTCTTTTTCCAGAATACTCCAATAGGTCTGAACAAAAATTACACTGCCTGGATGTTCATCGTCAATTGAGGTACTACTTGGATAGAACAAAACAATTCAGAAAATCTGATCAGCTGTTTGTCTCCTATGCGGAAAGCAGAAAGGGACTTTCAGTTTCAAAGGTATCATTATCCAGATGGCTAACATCTTTGATTTCCCTTGTACATGAAATTAGACACCAAAAACTGCCTAATAAACCTAAGGCCCATTCCACCAGAGCTTTGGCTACTTCTTTAGCCTTCCAAGACAGATTGCCTATTGACACCATTTGTGCAGCGGCTACTTGGGCTACTCCTCACACTTTCATTTCTCATTATAAGTTGGACTTAGCTTCTAGGCATAGAGCTAACTTTGGTTCCACTGTTCTCAGGAGTCTGTTCCGTTAGGCCACCCGGGACAAGGTGCTAGGGACGCTGTCCCATCCAGCAAGAATGAAGGCGAGATAGACAACTTAACATATAGAAGTTATGTTCTTACCATAACGTTCCATGTTAGTTGTCTTCTTCTCGCCTTCTTGCGTCCCACCCTCCTTCCCCCTGGCCTGGACAGACCTAGAGGAGTTGTGATTGTGACCTCTCTTTCTACCACCTCTTTCTTAGGCATATGCTGTTGTGCATATTTCCTGGTTCAGGATGTAGGTCACCCTTCTTTCTTCCTGTTGTTAGAGGTGGACTCTGTTTACAGTTATACTGTTACTATTATAAGCTGGGGTTAGCTTACAAACGAGATCTGAGGTAACTCTCGCCTAGCATTGTGGGATATAAGGGGAGCCTCGAGCCGGTGGAACCAACTCTCGAGCTTTTAGAGTGGCCGAGTCGGAGCCGAGGTCGGCTCCGAACCCATCCAGCAAGAAGAAGGCGAGAAGAAGACAACTAACATGGAACATTATGGTAAGAACATAACTTCTATTTATCAGTCACAGATTGCCAACATCACACCTCAGATAAGGAGTGTAGCCTGGATCTATAGTTACAAGACTATTCAAAAGCAAGGTTTTCAAGTTAGTAGTATTCAGATGTAAATGAACAAGAAAACAGCTGAGACTATTTTTATATCACAAGTTAGTTATCTTTCCC